>NC_091296.1:33789879-33892379 GCF_038502225.1 Cherax quadricarinatus | reverse complement strand
AATTATAGGGGGATAAGTTTGTTGAGTATACCTGGTAAAGTGTATGGTAGAGTTATTATTGAAAGAATTAAGAGTAAGACGGAGAATAGGAGAGCAGATGAACAAGGAGGCTTTAGGAAAGGTAGGGGGTGTGTGGACCAGGTATTTACAGTGAAACATATAAGTGAACAGTATTTAGATAAGGCTAAAGAGGTCTTTGTAGCATTTAAGGATTTGGAAAAGGCGTATGACAGGGTGGAGAGGGGGGCAATGTGGCAGATGTTGCAGGTGTATGGTGTAGGAGGTAGGTTACTGAAAGCAGTGAAGAGTTTTTACGAGGATAGTGAGGCTCAAGTTAGAGTATGTAGGAAAGAGGGAAATTATTTCCCAGTAAAAGTAGGCCTTAGACAGGGATGTGTTATGTCACCGTGGTTGTTTAATTTATTTATGGATGGGGTTGTAAGAGAAGTAAATGCGAGGGTCTTGGCAAGAGGCGTGGAGTTAAAAGATAAAGAATCACACATAAAGTGGGAGTTGTCACAGTTGCTCTTTGCTGATGACACTGTGCTCTTGGGAGATTCTGAAGAGAAGTTGCAGAGATTGGTGGATGAATTTGGTAGGGTATGCAAAAGAAGAAAATTAAAAGTGAATACAGGAAAGAGTAAGGTTATGAGGATAAAAAGATTAGGTGATGAAAGATTGGATATCAGATTGGAGGGAGAGACTATGGAGGAGGTGAATGTATTCAGATATTTTGGAGTGGACGTGTCAGCGGATGGGTCTATGAAAGATAAGGTGAATCATAGAATTAATGAGGGGAAAAGGGTGAGTGGTGCACTTAGGAGTCTGTGGAGACAAATAACTTTGTCCTTGGAGGCAAAGAGGGGAATGTATGAGAGTACAGTTTTACCAACGCTCTTATATGGGTGTGAAGCATGGGTGATGAATGTTGCAGCGAGGAGAAGGCTGGAGGCAGTGTAGATGTCATGTCTGAGGGCAATGTGTGGTGTGAATATAATGCAGACAATTCGTAGTTTGGAAGTTAGGAGGAGGTGCGGGATTACCAAAACTGTTGTCCAGAGGGCTGAGGAAGGGTTGTTGAGGTGGTTCGGACATGTAGAGAGAATGGAGCGAAACAGAATGACTTCAAGAGTGTATCAGTCTGTAGTGGAAGGAAGGCGGGGTAGGGGTCGGCCTAGGAAAGGTTGGAGGGAGGGGGTAAAGGAGGTTTTGTGTGCGAGGGGCTTGGACTTCCAGCAGGCATGCGTGAGCGTGTTTGATAGGAGTGAATGGAGACGTGCTATTGGAGTGTGAGCAAAGTAACATTTATGAAGGGGTTCAGGGAAACCGGCAGGCCGGACTTGAGTCCTGGAGATGGGAAGTACAGTGCCTACACTCTGAAGGAGGGGTGTTAATGTTGCAGTTTAAAAACTGTAGTGTAAAGCACCCTTCTGGCAAGACAGTGATGGAGTGAATGATGGTGAAAGTTTTTCTTTTTCGGGCCACCCTGCCTTGGTGGGAATCGGCCAGTGTGATAATAAAATAATATATATATATATATATATATATATATATATATATATATATATATATATATATATATATATGTGCAATAAGATCACAGTAAACAGGTGATTTCAGAATATGCAAAACAACCACTCTGAAAGAATAGAGAGATTCCAAGCGCTTTCATGACTACTCACATTATCAAGGAACTATGAAAGTAAAGCATCCAAGGAAGCTATATAAGGGGTCTGGCCAGCACCTCACTATCAGATCCCACAACGGTTAAACACCTGACGCGTGCCGACCCAACTTGGATAGGTCCTTTGCGCAACTCACCCCACAAACTATTCTACCCAAGAAAATTTAAAAAATATTTGTCCAGTGTATTATTAAATTCTTCCCAAATTCTATTAATTATAAATGGATCTAATTTATATAAACCAAAGGAAATATTCACATTATTGTCAAAACTGCTTTTTATGAAACAAGATTCAGTTATATTCCTGTTGACCATGGACGTGCTTGATACTACTTTCTCAACTTTTTGAAAATCAATTGGATGGTTAAAATCTCTTACATGAATAAATAGAGCATTGGAATCTTGTCCAGTTCTAATGCTATATTTATGTTGTTTTAATCTTAGTTCGAGATTTTTACCAGTTTGACCGTAATAAACTTTATCGCAAATTTTACAAGGAATCTTATAGACACATCCATCAGCATTTTGGGGGGAATTCTTTATCAAAAGTTTTTTTTACTGTATCAAGATTTTTTAATACAACTTTAATATTAAAAGTCTTAAGAAGAGAAGGCATATCAACCAAGTTTTCATGG
Organism: Cherax quadricarinatus; assembly: GCF_038502225.1. NCBI lineage: Eukaryota > Metazoa > Arthropoda > Malacostraca > Decapoda > Parastacidae > Cherax > Cherax quadricarinatus. Next base: position 33,890,060 of record NC_091296.1, on the reverse strand, counting down.
TAAGGGAGAACCAACATATTTTTAGTTGAATAAGGTTGGTTGTCCCTTTTTGGATTGTAAAAAGTATTTCTAGCAACTTTAAAAGATTTATCAATTACATTTCTTGGGTATTTTAAATCATTACCTATTTCATAAATTTTGGATATTTCCTCATCTATGAACTCAGGACTACAAATTCGTAAAGCTCTCAAAAACATTGATGAGAAAACAGACAGTTTGACTCTATCTTGATGCGAGGAATAATAGTGGACATAGGAACAGTTATTTGTAAGTTTTCTGTAAATTTTAAATTTGAATTCATTATTACCCTTAATAATTAAAACATCTAGAAAAGGCAATGAGTTATTTTCTTCAAACTCAACAGTAAAGTTTATAGAATGGGCTAAGCTATTTAATTTTCCTAGGAAATGGTGTATATCTACATTTTTGGGCATAAGACACAAAATAACATCAACATATCTGAACCATTTAGCTCTATTAGGGAGGATTGTGTTAAGTAACCTTGTTTCAAAAAATTCCATGTATAGGTTACTAAGAACAGGTGAAAGAGGATTTCCCATTGCCATACCAAACTTCTGAGTGTAAAACTTATCATTAAATACAAATTTTGCATCAACAATGCAAAGTTTAATAAGTTTAATGATAGTAGGAACTGGCAATGGTAAATCATAGTTAACGAGTTCTTCAGATAAGAAACTTAATAAATCATCAACAGGAACTTTCGTAAACAAGGAAGTAACATCAAAACTAACCATGTTAAAATCATTTAAGTCAGTCAAGGAGCTTAATTTATCAACCAAGTCTATGTTGTTTTTAACATTAAAGTTAGAAATTTTGCCAACAATAGGGCTCAAAATATCAACAAGCCATTTGGATAATTTATATGAAACTGACCCTATGGAGCTAATAATTGGTCTGACTGGATTCCCTGGTTTGTGTGTTTTTATTAGTCCATACATGTAAGGCAAAGATGGATTAGTGGAAGTAAATTGTTTGACTAATTCATCTTTGCCTTTCAGTAGAAGTTTTATTGTTTTATTGAAATTGCTGTTAACGGTTTCTAGGGGATTTTTCCTAAGTTTAGAATAGGTTTCAGTATCTAAGAGATTATTCATTTTTTCTTGGTAATCATTTTCTTTCATAATTACTATTGCATTTATTTTGTCTACTTTAGTAAGGCGCAAATTTTTATTGTTATTAAGTGTATCATAAGACTTAAAGAATCTTTGAGGGCAATTGGGAATGTTTGGTTTTAACATAGAGCTATATACCATTCCTTTACTAATATTAATTTCATCAGAGGATAAATCAGAAAATTTTTCTAAGTTACAAAAGGCTTTTGCAATTTCAACATTATTAAGCTTTTTTGAAGTTGCAAAACTTAGGCCAAAACCTAGAGCAGCAGTTGTATGTTTGTCTAAAATTTCATCTGATAAGTTAATTACAAAATTGTTATTAGCATGCTTTGTCCAATCACTATTTTCAATTAAAATGTCTAATTTTCTTTGTAGTTTGCTCTTGAGTTCATTACAAATTCTTCTGAGTTTATTATAGCAATGATCCAACATACTGTGTTTCCATTCTGATGGAATGGCCTGATTAAAAGAGTATTTTTTGTTTCTCAATATTTTGAATGCTTCCTTCTCCTGTATTTTAGTTATTTCAATATGTTTCTGAAGAATAATTCTCATAAAATCATCAAAAGGACGATCTCTCATGTCAAGGAGTCTATTGGGTAAAAGAGACTTGGGCAGAACTTGTTCATTTAAACAATTTTTTAAGAAATTAAGTCGAATTTTTAACTTGTGGGACTTGATCAGCGCAGAAGAAAACTGTGAAACAAAAGATATATGATTAGGAAAGCTTATCGAGAACATTCTGAAGAGTCGTGTGGTATCCATTAATGCAATAAGATCACAGTAAACAGGTGATTTCAGAATATGCAAAACAACCACTCTGAAAGAACAGAGAAATTCCAGCAATTTCAATAAAACAATAAAACTTCTACTGAAAGGCAAAGATGAATTAGTCAAACAATTTACTTCCACTAATCCATCTTTGCCTTACATGTATGGACTAATAAAAACACACAAACCAGGGAATCCAGTCAGACCAATTATTAGCTCCATAGGGTCAGTTTCATATAAATTATCCAAATGGCTTGTTGATATTTTGAGCCCTATTGTTGGCAAAATTTCTAACTTTAATGTTAAAAACAACATAGACTTGGTTGATAAATTAAGCTCCTTGACTGACTTAAATGATTTTAACATGGTTAGTTTTGATGTTACTTCCTTGTTTACGAAAGTTCCTGTTGATGATTTATTAAGTTTCTTATCTGAAGAACTCGTTAACTATGATTTACCATTGCCAGTTCCTACTATCATTAAACTTATTAAACTTTGCATTGTTGATGCAAAATTTGTATTTAATGATAAGTTTTACACTCAGAAGTTTGGTATGGCAATGGGAAATCCTCTTTCACCTGTTCTTAGTAACCTATACATGGAATTTTTTGAAACAAGGTTACTTAACACAATCCTCCCTAATAGAGCTAAATGGTTCAGATATGTTGATGATATTTTGTGTCTTATGCCCAAAAATGTAGATATACACCATTTCCTAGGAAAATTAAATAGCTTAGCCCATTCTATAAACTTTACTGTTGAGTTTGAAGAAAATAACTCATTGCCTTTTCTAGATGTTTTAATTATTAAGGGTAATAATGAATTCAAATTTAAAATTTACAGAAAACCTACAAATAACTGTTCCTATGTCCACTATTATTCCTCGCATCAAGATAGAGTCAAACTGTCTGTTTTCTCATCAATGTTTTTGAGAGCTTTACGAATTTGTAGTCCTGAGTTCATAGATGAGGAAATATCCAAAATTTATGAAATAGGTAATGATTTAAAATACCCAAGAAATGTATTGATAAATCTTTTAAAGTTGCTAGAAATACTTTTTACAATCCAAAAAGGGACAACCAACCTTATTCAACTAAAAATATGTTGGTTCTCCCTTACCATGAAAACTTGGTTGATATGCCTTCTCTTCTTAAGACTTTTAATATTAAAGTTGTATTAAAAAATCTTGATACAGTAAAAAAACTTTTGATAAAGAATTCCCCCCAAAATGCTGATGGATTTGTCTATAAGATTCCTTGTAAAATTTGCGATAAAGTTTATTACGGTCAAACTGGTAAAAATCTCGAACTAAGATTAAAACAACATAAATATAGCATTAGAACTGGACAAGATTCCAATGCTCTATTTATTCATATAAGAGATTTTAACCATCCAATTGATTTTCAAAAAGTTGAGAAAGTTGTGTCAAGCAAGTCCATGGTCGACAGGAATATAATTGAATCTTGTTTCATAAAAAGCAGTTTTGACAATAATATGAATATTTCCTTTGGTTTATATAAATTAGATCCATTTATAATTAATAGAATTTGGGAAGAATTTAATAATACACTGGACAAATAATTTTTTAATTTTCTTGGGTAGAATAGTTTGTGGGGTGAGTTGTGCAAAGGACCTATCCAAGTTGGGTCGGCGCGCGTCAGGTGTTTAACCGTTGTGGGATCTGATAGTGAGGTGCTGGCCAGACCCCTTATATAGCTTCCTTGGATGCTTTACTTTCATAGTTCCTTGATAATGTGAGTAGTCACGAAAGCGCTTGGAATTTCTCTATTCTTTCAGAGTGGTTGTTTTGCATATATATATATATATATATATATATATATATATATATATATATATATATATATATGTGTGTGTGTGTGTGTGTGTGTGTGTGTGTGTGTGTGTGTATATGGAGCGAAACAGAATGACTTCAAGAGTGTATCAGTCTGTAGTGGAAGGAAGGCGGGGTAGAGGTCGGCCTAGGAAAGGTTGGAGGGAGGGGGTAAAGGAGGTTTTGTGTGCGAGGAGCTTGGACTTCCAGCAGGCGTGCGTGAGCGTGTTTGATAGGAGTGAATGGAGACGAATGGTTTTTAATACTTGACGTGCTGTTGGAGTGTGAGCAAAGTAACATTTATGAAGGGGTTCAGGGAAACCGGCAGGCCGGACTTGAGTCCTGGAGATGGGAAGTACAGTGCCTGCACTCTGAAGGAGGGGTGTTAATGTTGCAGTTTAAAAACTGTAGTGTAGAGCACCCTTCTGGCAAGACAGTGATGGAGTGAATGATGGTGAAAGTTTTTCTTTTTCGGGCCACCCTGCCTTGGTGGGAATCGGCCAGTGTGTTAATAATTAAAAAAAAGTAAAATAATGTATATCAATGAATTCACGAGTCCTGGCAGGCCAGGACTCGACCCTACGAACCTTGTACTGTCTCCAGAGACATCACAATGTACGCACCACCTTACCACTACGCCACTGATCCTACAAAGAACCTTGAACTCAGCACACTGCCCGAGGACACTCGTGGCAGTGGCATCTCAAGGATTAATTTCAGTCTCATCCTGTTAGGCGTAGTGGTAAGATGATGCGTACATTGTGCTGTCTCTGGAGGCGGTACAAGGTTCGTATGGTCGAGTCCTGGCCTGTCGCAGTTTGATAAATGATTTAAAATCACTTGTTTCGTGATTTCATTGTTACATAGATTGCTTGTTGATGCGAGTATTGAAACAGGATGAGGCTGAAATTAATCCTTGAGATACCACTGCCACGAGTGTCCTCGGGCCAAGGCAAAACACACATAGCTACGTACTGTGTGCTTGGTTCTTGCAGGATCAGTGGCGTAGTGGTAAGGTGATGCGTACATTGTGCTGTCTCTGGAGTCGTTATATATATATATATATATATATATATATATATATAATATATATATATATATATATATATATATATATATATATATATATATATGTCGTGCCGAATAGGCAGAACTTGCGATCTTGGCTTAAATAGCAACGCTCATCTTGCCATATAGGACAATCGAAAATTTGTGTATGCATTAATTTCGCCAAAATCATTCTGAACCTAACGAAAAAAATATATTTCACTGTGTTTGTTTAGTAGTAAATTATTGTAAACAAATCTAAAATATATTTAGTTGGGTTAGGCTAAAATAAATTACTCTTGTTATAATAAGGTTAGGTAAGTTTTCTAAGATTCTTTTGGTGCAAAATTAAATTTTTTTACATTAACATTAATGAAAAAAATATATCTTTAAACGTATAAGAGAAAATTTCAGAAAGGACTTAATTTTAAATGAGTTCTTGCTAGTTGACCAGTTTTACATATTCGGCACGACATATATATATATATATATATATTGTGCCGAATAAGCCATACCTGCGAGTTTGGGCTATTTTGTAAGGGTGTTTTCGGCCAAATAAGTAGACTGAAAATTTGTTTATCCCATAAAATGCGACAATCAGTGTGTCTACCTAGAGGATATTTCGGGGATCAACGCCCCCACGGCCCGGCCCACGACCAGGCCTTCCGGTGGATCATGACCTGATCAACCAGGCTGTTACTGCTGGCTGCACGTAGTCCAACATACGAATCGCAGCCCAGCTGATCCGACACCAACTTTAAGTATCTGTTCAGCTCACTCTTGAAGGCAGCCAGGGGTCTATTGGTAATTCCCCTTATGCATGATGGGAAGTTGTTGAACAGCTTTGGGCCCCGGACATTTATTGTGTTTTCTCTTAGTTTACTAATGGCGCCCCTACTTTTCATTGGGGGTATTTTACACCGCCTGCCCAGTCTTTTGCTTTCGTAGAGAGTGATTTCTATGCGCAGATTAGAGACCATTCCTTCTAGGATTTTCCAAGTGTAGATTATGATATTTCTCTCTCGCCTGCGCTTCACGGAGTACAAGTCAAGTGCTTCCAAGCATTCCTAGTAGTTTGACGGAACTTATATGTGCAATACAGTGTTTGATAGAACTTATATGTGCAATAAAGGTTCTCTGTACATTCTTTAGATCTGCAATTTCACCTGCCTTGAATGGAGACGTTAGTGTACAGCAGTATTCCAGCCTAAAGAGAGCAAGTGATTTAAAAAGGATCATCATTGGCTTGGCATCTCTTGTTTTGAACGTTCTCATTATCCATCCTACCATTTTCTTTGCAGTTGTGATCGTGGCACTGTTGTGATCCTTGAAAGTGAGATCCTCAAATATTGCCACTCTCAGGTCCCTCACATTATTTTTTAGCTCTATTGTATGAGAAGAGTTTGTAGTATACTCTGTTCTAATTATTATCTCCTCCAGTTTTCCATAACGGAGTACTTGGAATTTGTTTTCATTGAACATCATATTGTTTTCCGTTGCCCATTGGAAAACTTGGTTAATATCTTCTTGGAGGTTAACCGTGTCCCCAGTAGATGACAGTCTCATGCAGATTCTACTATCGTCTACAAAAGATAACACGGTGCTGTCGATTACATCTCTTTCTATGCCTGATATGAGGATGAAGAACAGGATGGAGGCGAGTACTGTGCCTTATGGAACAGAGCTTTTCACTACGGCAGCTTCCGATTTAACTCTGTTTACCGCTCCATTTTGTGTTCGATTGGTTTGAAAGTTGAAGATTCATCTGCCCACTTTACCAGTCCTCCCTTTAGCACTCATTTTGTGCGCAATTGCAGTATGATCGCACTAATCCAAGGTTTTTGCTAAGTCTGTGTTTGTTATATCTGCATTCTGTTTTTCTTCCAGTGCATCCGAGACCATATCATAGTGATCCTGTAGTTGCGAGAGGTAGGAGCGACCTGCTCTGAACCCCTGTTGCCCTGGATTGTGCAGTTTTGGGGAATCCAAGTGGTTTGCAGTCATGCTTTGTAGTACTCTTTCAAAGATTTTTATGATGTGGGGCGTTAGAGCTGTTGGTCTATAGTTCTTAGCTATTGCTTTGTTGCCACTTTTATGGAGTTGGGCTATATCCGTTCTTTTAGTGACTATAGCATTTCACCCATGTCTAAGCTCCTTCTCCTTCGTACTTACGGCACGCGAAATGGGTTTCTTGCAGTTCTTAATGAACAGAGTTCCACGAGTCTAGGCCTGGGGCTGAGTACATAGGCATGTTGTCAATGGCTTTCTCAAAGTCTAGTGGAGTTAGGGCAATGTCCGAAATTTGGCACACACTGATGGAGTTTTGAGGCTCATTCGTGAAAAAATCATTTGGATTGTCGATCTTTAGACTGATTAGTGGCTCGCTAAACACAGAGGCTTGTTGGGATTTCAGTACCTGACCCATTTCTTTGTTGTGATCTGTGTAAGTCACATCTTGTATGAACAAGGGCCCGATACTGGATGTAGTATTTGCCTTGTTTTTGGCATATGAAAAGAAATATTTCAAATTTCAAATTCACTAATCACTTATAGCTCGGCCTGTCTCTCTTGGATCCTGTGTGAATCCTTGAACGAAATAAAAAAATATGTATAATTTATTTTAAGTAATATATAATAAATTTAAATTTACCTTTGAGATATATAGTAGAATTTAGATAAAAAAATAGGTAAAGTCAGGTTAGGTAAGATTTCTAAGTTAGGTTTGGTCCAAAAATATTTTTTTGTTAGGTAAGACACATATGCAACAGTTAGGTATCTTTATTTTGAAACGTTTCGCCTACACAGTAGGCTTCTTCAGTCGAGTACAGAAAAGTTGATAAAAGCAGAAGAGACTTGAAGACGATGTAATCAGTCCATCACCCTTAAAGTTTTGAGATGGTCAGTCCCTCAGTCTGGAGAAGAGCATTGTTCCATAGTATGAAACAATATGTTGCATATGTATCTTACCTAACAACCTGTCGGTATTTTATACCATTTTAATGTTCAAATATTTTTTTGCATCACTGTCAATGACAGTGATTTATCTAACCTTATTATAACAAGTGCAATTTAATTTAGTCAAATCCAACTAAATATATTTTAGATAAGTTTTCAGTAATTCAATAATAAACAAAAATAATGAAATATGTTTTTTTTTTCGTTAGGTTCAGAATGATTTTTTGCGAAATTATTGCATACACAAATTTTCGCTTGTCTTATACGTCAAGAAGTGCATTGTTATTTAAACCAAAATAGCAAGTTTTACCTATATTGTACGATATACATACATACATATATATATATATATATATATATATATATATATATATATATATATATATATATATATATATATATATATATATATATATATATATATATATATATATATATATATATATATATATATATATATATATATATATATATATATATATATATATATATATATATATATATATATATATATATATATATATATATATATATATATATATGCAAAACAACCATTGTGAAAGAATAGAGAAATTCCAAGCGCTTTCGTGACTACTCACATTAGTCACGAAAGCGCTAGGAATTTCTCTATTCTTTCACAGTGGTTGTTTTGCATATTCTGAAATCACCTGTTTACTGTGATCTTATGGCATATATATATATATATATATCTATATATATATATATATATATATATATATATATATATATATATATATATATATATATATATATATATATATATATATATATATATATATATATATATATATATATATATTGTACTCACCTATATGTGGTTGCAGGGGTCGATTCATAGCTCCTGGCCCCGCCTCTTCATTAGTCGATATTAATTCACTCTCTCCCTGCTCCATGATCTTAGCCATACCTCTTCTTAAAGCTATTCATGGAACTTGCTTCCACTACTTCACTCTCCAGATTATTCTAATTCCTGACAACTCTAAGACTAAAGAAATACTTCCTAACATCCCTATGACTCATCTGGGTTTTCAGCTTCCAATGGTGTCCCCTTGTTTCTGTATCCCATCTCTGAAACATTCGATCCTTGTCCACCTTGTCAATGCCTCTCAGTATTTTATTCGTTATCATGTTCCCTCTATCCCTCCTATCCTCTAGTGTCATCAGGTTGAGTTCCCTTAACCTCTCCTCATAAGACATACCCCTCAGTTCCGGGACTAATCGTGTTGCAAATTTTTGTACTTTCTCCAATTTCGTAACGTGTTTGACTAAGTGAGGGTTCCATACTGGCGCTGCATATTCCAGTATAGGCCTTACGTACACGGTGTACAATGTCGTGAATGACTCCTTACTCAGATGTCTAAACGCTAATCTCAGGTTTGCTAATCTCCCATATGCTGCAGCAGTTATTTAATTGATGTGTGCCTTAGGGGACATGTTCGTTGTAATGCTTACCTCAAGATCCTTTTCTTTAATTGACGTTTGCCGCTGTTGGTTTCCTAACCTGTGCCCACTTGTATTCTCCTCGTCAGTTTCACATCATCAGCGAACAGTGACACTTCTGAATCTATTCCTTCCACCAAGTCATTCACGTAGACAAGAAACAGCCCGGGCCTAGGACTGAACCTTGTGGAACCCCACTCGACAAATGCGCCCACTCCGACACTTCAGCACGCAGTGTGTATGTGTGTGTGTGTGTACTCACCTAATTGTACTCACCTAATTGTGGTTGCAGGGGTCGAGACTCAGCTCCTAGCCCCGCCTCTTCACCGAGTGCTACTAGGTCCTCTCTCTCCTTGCTCCATGAGTCTTATAATACCTCATCTTAAAGCTATATATGGTTCCTGTCCCCACCCCTCACTTTCTAGGCTATTCCACTTCCTGGCTACTCTATGACTGAAGAAATACTTCCTAACATCACTTTGACTCATCTGAATCTTCAACTTCCAATTGTGACCGCTTGTTTCTGTGTCCCCTCTCTGGAACATCCTGTCTCTGTCCACCTTGTCTATTCCACGCAGTATTTTGTATGTCGTTATCATGTCTCCCCTAACCCTCCTGTCCTCCAGTGCTGTCAGGCCGATTTCCCTTAACCTTTCTTAGCTCTGGAACTAACCTTGTCGCAAACCTTTGCACTTTCTCTAATTTCTTGACCTGCCTGATGAAGTGTGGGTTCCAAACAGGTGCTGCATGCTCCAATATGGGCCTGACGTACACGGTGCACAGTGTCTCGAACGATTTCTTACTAAATCGGACACTGTTCTCAGGTTTGCCAGGCGCCCATATGCTGCAGCAGTTATCTGGTTGATGTGTGCTTCCGGAGACGTGCTTGGTGTTATACTCACCCCAATAATTTTCTCCTTGAGCGAGGTTTGCAGTCTTTGGCCGCCTAGCCTATACTCCATCTGCGGTCTTCTGTGTCCTTCCCCGATCTTCGTGACTTTGCATTTGGCGGGGATAATTCAAGAAGCCAGTTACTGGACCAGGTGTCCAGTCTGTCCAGGTCTCTTTGAAGTCCTGCCTGATCCTCATCTGATTTAATTATCCTCATTAACTTCACATCATCTGCGAACAGGGACACTGCTGAGTCTAACCCTTCCATCATGTCATTCACATATACCAAAAATAGCACTGGTCCTAGGACCGACCCCTGTGGGACCCCTCTCGTCACAGGCGCCCACTGTGATATCTCATCACGTACCATGACTCATTGTTGCCTCCCTGTCAGGTATTCTCAGATCCACTGTAGTGCCCTTCCTGTTATATGCGCCTGATCCTCTAGCTTCTGCAGTAATCTCTTATGAGGAACTGTGTCAAAGGCCTTCTTGAAGTCCAAGAAGATGCAATCAACTCACCCCTCTCTCTCGTGTCTTACTTCTGTTACTTTATCATGAAACTCTAGAAGGTTTGTGACACAGGATTTGCCTTCAATAAATTCGTGCTGGTTGGCGTTTATACTCTTGTTCCGTTCTAGGTGTTTCACCACTCTCCTCCTGATAATCTTCTCCATGACTTTGCATACTATACACGTCAGCGTTTAGTGCCTCTTTTCTGTCTCTTTTTTTTAAAAATGGGAACTACATTTGCTTTGTGTGTGTGTGTGTGTGTGTGTGTGTGTGTGTGTGTGTAAACTGCTCCTTATGTGTTGCTGTCAACATATCAGGAACTTGCAATGTTGAAGAAATGAGTAAGAAAATCAGGAAGATTTGTTCAAGGGAGCGACTCTAAGTAGAATGAGATGGCATCAAACAAGCCATATGTGACAGGTGCCAGAAAGATGAAGGCAGGATATTAACACAGTTGTAGTAGATGCATGAAAAAAAACATCGACAATAAATATTTAGTAACGACCTAGCGAACAACATTAGTACCATGACTATCTCCACACCATCAGGCTTAATAAGATTATACAAAACTTTAATATTCTGATCTCAAAGTGTCTGGCGTCTATCAGTATGGGAATTTTCCATCACATAAAGAAAATGGGGGTGCAGCAAAAAGGGCAAAACATCCTATTTCCAGAGGCTGGCCCAATACCCCTCAGGCAAAAGATTCTCAGTTCTTCAGTGTAAAACTGTATTTACGACAATTCAATGAGTTCAGGTAGGAATGTAGCTTCGGATTATGACCAGTGCTTTCTAATCTAATCTTAATAATCTAAATAAGCCGCCACTATTATTATGTAGTGAACGCTTATCGTGTTAAATTGCCGAAGCAATTCGTAGCCATCTTGACAGGCACAGATTGATTAATGAAGCTGAACACGGTTTTACAAAGGGGCGTTCCTGTCTTACGAATTTACTAACTTTTTTCACTAAGGTGTTTGAGGAGGTAGATCATGGTAATGAATATGATATTGTGTATATGGACTTCAGTAAGGCTTTCGATAGAGTTCCACACCAGAGGCTATTGAGGAAACTTAAGGCACACGGAATAGAAGGAGAAATTTTTTCCTGGGTAGAGGCATGGCTGACAAATAGACAGCAGAGAGTTTGCATAAATGGGGATAAATCAGAATGGGGGCACGTCGCAAGCGGTGTTCCTCAGGGGTCAGTGTTGGGCCCGTTGTTGTTCATAATTTACATAAACGACAGATGAGAGAATAAATAGCGACATAAGCAAATTTGCTGATGACACCAAAATAGGCCGTCCAATTCATTCTAATGAGGACACTAGAGCACTCCAGGATGATTTGAATAGACTGATGCAATGGTCGGAGAAGTGGCAGATGCAGTTTAATATTGACAAATGCAAAGTTCTAAATGTTGACAGTTAAATAACCATGCCACATATAAACTGAATAATGTAGATCTTAATACCACTGATTGCGAAAAGGATTTAGGAGTTCTGGTTAGCAGTAATCTAAAACCAAGACAACAGTGCATTAGTGTTCGCAATAAAGCTAACAGAATTCTTGGCTTCATATCTAGAAGTATAAATAATAGAAGTCCTCAGGTTGTTCTTCAACTCTATATATCCTTGGTTAGGCCTCATTTAGACTATGCTGCTCAGTTCTGGTCACCGTATTACAGAATGGATATAAATGCTCTGGAAAACGTACAGAGGAGGATGACAAAGATGATCCCATGTATCAGAAATCTTCCCTATGAGGATAGACTGAGGGCCCTGAATCTGCACTCTCTAGAAAGGCGTAGAATTAGGGGGGGATATGATTGAGGTGTATAAATGGAAAACAGGAATCAATAAAGGGGATGTAAATAGCGTGCTGAAAATTTCCAGCCAAGACAGGACTCGCAGCGATGGTCTCAAGTTGGAAAAATTCAGATTCAGAAAGGATATAGGAAAGCACTGGTTTGGTAATAAGAGTTGTGGATGAGTGGAACAAACTCCTGAGTACAGTTATTGAGGCTAAAACGTTGTGTAGTTTTAAAAATATGTTAGATAAATACGTGAGTGGGTGTGGGTGGGTGTGAGTTGGACCTGCACCTGGGTCTGGTGCAGTGCTCCATCCTTGAGTGAAGATAATCAGACTGGGTGGGTCATTGGGCTAATCTGGGGGGGAGTCATTGGTCTAATCCGGGATGGGACACGGACCTGCTCTGCAGGGGTCAGTAGGCCTGTTGCAGTGTTCCTTCTTTATGTTCTTATGTTCTTATGTTTTATAATTGCTGATTCTACAATATTTCATTCAAGCTAAGAGGAACAAGGAACAATGACTCTGGCTTCTGACCAATTTACAGTTATTAAAAACCCTAATGTGGCTGAAAATCGATTTGATTCCTGTCAAGGTTGTGATATCCCAACTTCTAGAGGATTGCTAGTCTGTCTCACTTAAGTTGCAACCATTGCAAAATATTCTGTATACCCCATCAACACAATGTTGAGGAGAATTCTTTATCAAAATGCTTCTAACAGTCCCTGAATTCTTAATAACTACTTGTATGTTAAATCTATTAAAGGCATTTGGCAGGACAGATAAATTCTCATTGTATGGGAGAGCCAACACATTCTTGATATTACATGTTATCCTAGGTTGAGCCTTATGATAAGTTTTCCTAGCTACCATCAATTATGACTCCACAAACTTCGTAGGGTATCGCAATTTCGTGGCAATATCAAATATTTCCCTTATTTCTTCTTCGAGAAACTTTTGGCTGCACACTCGGTAAGCTCTCAGAAACATAGTGAGAAGGACACTCCTTTTTACTCTTGTCTCGTGTTTAGAATAGTAGTGAATGTATGAGCACACATTGGTGGCCTTCCTATATACTGTAAATTTGAACTTTCTATCAACCTGGTGTATCAACACTTTTTTGTCTATATCATTCGACCAAAGACACAAGATGTCATCCACATATCTGAACCATTTAGCTCATTCTAGCTAGAGTCGTTCCTGAATTTCTTACTCATTTTTGCATCTTTCCAAACTCCTGATGATGTGCTCATTGCAACCGAATACTAGAGCTATCATTCAACCCCCGTGGATTTTTTATCGCTTGTTCGTGATTATTGCATTTTATATATGTATAAACACCGGCCGTCTCCCAGCAAGGCAGGGTGACCCGGAAAAGAAGAAAAAAAGTTTTTCTTTTTACTTTTAATAATTTACACAAGAGAAGGAGTTACTAGCCTCTTGCTCCTGGTATTTTAGTCGCCTCTTACAACATGCATGGTTTACAGAGGAAGGATTCTTCTCCACTTCCCCACGGATAATTTATTTATTTATTCATTTATTTATATATTTAGCACTCCACTAAAGAGCTAAATTATTTACAAACATCTTTCAGTCTAGAACAGGATTTTAACCTGCATACTCTGTATCAAAATGCACAATACTTTGCCACGCAGCCAAACAACGATACGTTTGGGTGTCTAGCCAAAGTTAGGTGGTGTTTTCCCATACCTCGTATCACCAGGCTTGTGATAAGTTATTTCATCTCGTCCTGCCACATGCACTGAACTTCCAAAGAGATTTTAGAATCTCTGTACGGAGAGATAATGTTTGTAAATTCGTTTGTCTGCAAATTTTTGTGCATTCTAAAATATCTTTTGAAATTCTGTGCATGTGACAGGAAGAGATTATATATATATATATATATATATATATATATATATATATATATATATATATATATATATATATATATATTATCACAAGCATAGTGCTCTGGGGTATGGGATACGCCGCATAGCTTCGGCTAGGCGCCCATTCTTATTAGAGTACTGCGTGCTTTGATGCAGGTTCTGCAGGTTCTGGACAGAGGGATAATGTTTGTAAGTAATTTCGCTTTTTGATTCGTCTGTAAATGCCTCTCTTTTCGCCCTAGAGATGGTTGCTTATACGGTTTCAGGTAATCAAGGCCTGTTAACCTGGCTGTAAAGAGAACTTGGAGCGAAAATAAACACAGAAGTCTTTATATTATATTTTCCTTCATCAAGTATGATTAGAGATATTTACAATTACGTACACTATGTACAAGTTTGGAAAATATGGTATCACGGTGATCAAAAGGCAAGGACAACAGCCAGAGACAGAGACCACCACTTTCAACCAGCAGTTGGATGAATCTCGCAAAAGTGAATCGTGAGCGCTACCACATCACCTTCACAATTGTCAGAGCCACAATATAATTGGCTGAACCACGGTACCGATTTAACAATGGGGCCCCCTGAATCATTAAACCCTTTGCACCTAGTTTGCTGGTAATGGCACAACCTATATGAAAGTGTGTACGCATGTCAAATATATATAACGTACTCTTTGCATGCCACAGTTGCTTCTATTGCTTATCCATTTTGAGTCGTTCATGTTTAATCTAAATTCTTTATTAGGAATATGTACAACTTGACCAGTTTGTAAAATGCTTTAAGAACATAACATAAGAAGGAAGGCACACTGCAACAGAGCTACTGGCCTATGCGAAGCAGGTCCAATTCTCCCACTAGCTTAAGCCAATGCCTTAATCTAGTGAGTTCAGACACGTCACTTAAGGGAGGAGCACTGCATCCGACCTAGTAGCACAAGCTAGTCAGGACCAACTCACACCCACCTACACCCACTCATGTATTTATCCAGTACGCTGAGGTCAGTGATCATGTGTGGTCATACCTGTCCTAAGCTGTCTGGGAGTAGTGTGGGGTATTACCTAGTACCATGGCTTGTTGTAGTGTTTTAGAATCTTAGGTTAAAGTGTTGAAGGAGATTCTACTTCTTCAGGAGGAAAATAGGAGGCTGAAGCTTCGTCTAGAAGGGTTTGGGAGTGTGAGATGGTGGTAGCTGGTGAGAAGGAAAAAATTACCAGCAGTGATTTGGAGAGCGGAAGCTGCTTTAAGTGGCAAGTGGTTCACAGTTCAGGAAGAAGGATGATAAGGAAGGTTAATAGAGAAGCTGTGAAGGTAGGAAATTGATTCTGTTCTCCAGGACGAGTGTACTTCACTGGTTAGTAAGATTGTTTGTAATGGCTTGATAAAGCTCCTGGAGAGCGAAACGTTGCTACAATAAATGTCACATTAGTTGCACTTGTGTCCTTTTACTTTACATATTGTCGGTAATTCTACCAACTTTATTACAAGATTAAAAGTACCACTGATTCCCCTGCTTATCAAGGTAAGAATATTCTGATTGTGGGAGATTCTCAGGTAAAATATATGGACCGTCCTTTTTGTAAGAGAGATAGAAAGGTCAGACAGAGGGTGCGTCTCCCGGGAGCTCGTGTTGGTGACATAGTCAGCAGGTTGGATAATATTATGTCAGCAATTGGAATAAGCCCATTATCTGTCTTAATGCTGGTGGAAATGACATCAGGAATGGCAGGAGACAGGAGCTACTGGATAAGTATAGGTCAGCCATAGATGAAGTCAGGTCTAAGGGAGGGATCCCAATCATATGTAGCATCTTCCCTAGAAGGAGCATGGGCAATGAATGGATGTCAATGAATGGGATTGCAAAGAACTTGCAATCCCATTCATTGATAACTGTGACATATTCTATGTCAAATGTGATATGTATACAAGGGATGGTGCTCATCTCTCTGGAGCTGGAGTGGTGCATTAGCCAATTCGATTGAGGGGGTTATTGGTGACATGTCTAAGACTTTAAACTGAGAGATTACAGAGGTATGGATGTTTGTAGGAAACAATCAGGCTGCAGTACTAGGGTTGAAAACAGCAGATATAACCAGGATATCTCAGGGATATGTTTAAAAGACAATATTCAAAATAAAGTTGCTAGTAAAGGCAAAGCAATTGATCAACTAACAGAGAGAGATAGCAGAGGGCAGTGAGTGACTAGCTCCCTTAAGGTTTACTATACAAATAGTAGGAGTCTAGGAAATAAGATAGGTGAGCTAAGATTGCTTGCAAGTGCAGGTAATATAAATATTATTGCTATAACAGAGACCTGGTTCAACTTGAAAGATAGAGAAATGCCTTCTGAATGCAATGTACAGGGTTATAAACTATTCCAATGATAGGGTCAACAGGAAGGGTGGTGGAGTGGCGATGTATGTCAGAGATAATTTAAATTGTGTTAAACATGATATAAGATTAAAAACATCGGACACGGAATCTGTTTGGCTACAGTTTCTCGAGGGACGTGAAAAATTAATTTTAGGTGTGATTTATAGGCCCCCAAACCTTGATAGAGAGTGCAGTAGGCTGCTCTGGGACGAAATTCATAAGGCATCTAGATATATATGAAAATGTTGTGTTAATGAGAGATTTTAACTTTAGACAAATTGAATGGAAAATGTGACAGGAAATATTGAGTCTAGTGACTTTCTTGATACGGTTCAGGATCTCTTTTTAAAACAGTTTGTGACAGAACCAACTAGAGGAAACAATCTACTTGACTTGGTTCTTGCCAACAAAGAATCACTAGTTAATAATCTTGAGGTTAATGATGAGCTTGGGGAAAGCAATCACATATCACTTAGTTTCAATATATCATGGGGTTACCCAGATAACTGCAGTGAAATCTCTGTCCCAGACTTTCGCTTGGCCGATTTCATGGGACTGAAAAATTACCTGGGTGGGCTAAATTGGGATGTTCTGACTATGGGTCAGGTAGGTGATCTTGGTTGCCAATATGACGTTTTTCAGAGCATAGTTTTAGCTGCCCAGACAACTTTTTTTGCGAGTAGGGAAATTAGATCTAACGAAAATTACCCCAGTTGGATGAACAATAGATTAAAACATCTCATTGGTCAAAAGAGAGGCATATATATAGGCGTATCAAAAGAAATCAATATATTCAATTAAAGTGAGAAATAAAAAAAGGAATAAGAAAAGCAAAAAGGGATTATGAGTCTGTCACAAGGGATTCAAAGACTAACCCAAAAGCGTTCTTTCAGGTATACAGAAGTAAGATTAGGGACAAGACTGGCACGATGTGGAGCTCTATCGAAAGCTTTACTGAAGTCTATATACACAATATCATATTTACTACCATGAGCTACCTCCTCAAATACTTTAGAGAATGAAGTTAGTAAATTCGTAAGACAGGAACACCCCTTTGTAAAACCGTGCCGAGATTCATTAATCAATTTATGCCTTTCGAGATGGCTACGAATTGCTTCAGCAATTAGTGATTCCATGAATTTTCCCACTATGGAGATAAGGCTTATTGGTCTATAGTTCTAAGCTAAGGACCTGTCACCTGCTTTGTAAATAGGTATTACATTTGCCATTTTCCATTTGTCAGGCACTATGCTAGCTTGTAGTGATATGTTGAAAGATTAGCCAAAGGTATGCTAAGTTCCTCTTTACATTTCTTTAACACCCTTGCAAACAGTTCATCAGGACCTGGGGATTTGTTAGGTTTTAATTTCTCTATTCGTCTGAGAACCATTTCACTAGTTACCGCAATCGTGCATAGTTTATTATCGTCCTGTTCTACATAATCTGTTATTTCTGGAATTTCGCTAGTATTTTCCTGGGTAAACGGTGAGAGGAAGTAAGTATTGAAAATTTCACACATATCCTTATCACTGTCAGTGATCTGACCTGAGTTACTCTTAAGTGGGCCAATCTTGTCCCTAATCTTACTTCTGTATACCTGAAGAGAACCACTTTGGGTTAATCTTTGACTCCCTTGTGATCTTAGCCTCATAATCCCTTTTTGCTTTTCTTATTCCTTTTTTTATTTCTCTCTTTAATTGAATATATTGATTTCTTAACTGCCCCTCCCCTCTTTTGATACGCCTATATATGCCTCTCTTTTGACCAGTGAGATGTGTTAATCTATTGTTCATCCAGTTGGGGTCATTTTTGTTAGATCTAATTTCCCTACTCGAAAGAAAAGTTGTCTGGGCAGCTATAACTATCTCTGAAAAACGTCATATTGGCAACCAAGACCACCTACCTGACCCATAGTCAGGACATCCCAATTTAGCCCACCCAGGTAATTTTTCAGTCCCATGAAATCAGCCAAGCGAAAGTCTGGGACAGAGATTTGATTGCAGTTATCTGGAAAATGGAAAATGTCATTTTGGCAACAATCACCGTCTTTTATCCGGTCGCCCTCACACTAGTTCCTAGTCAGGTTACCCCAAACTACACTTCTCAAGTAATCCTTTAACGTATAATCAGTTAAGATAGTTCCATGAGATGTTAAAACAAATTTATCAGTGATCACTTTTTCCAAGCTCTTCATTAACCTTAAAATTATATAGCCGAGATTTTTTTGTATTTGCCAGAACCCAGTTAGGCAATTTATTTCCTCTATTTTTTCTTCGTCTTTTTCCGAATTACCTCGCTCTCTTACTCTTCCTTGTTCTTGTTCTATCGTTCTTTTTCCTCGACTATTTTTTCCTTTTTTGTCGATTTTTTTTTTTGTTCTCAGCCTCTTGCCCCTCTTCCTCCTCTTCATCTTCGTCGTCGTCCTCCAGCTCATTCCTCCTGGTCTGTCAGACGAGAATGCTACTCTACATTTTCCTCAGCAGTTTTAAGGTCTCGAGATGGCTTTCCTACTAACTGAAGCACTATGTAATTAGCTCCACCTCGGACGCAGTTGTAATTACCTGTTTGTAATTGCCTATTTGAATTTGTAGGGATTAAACTTTAGCTCTTGACCCCGCTTGTAAAGTTTCGAATGACTAAGGTGAATTACCTATACTCATCCTTAGAATTCATGGTACGAAGTCAGCTTTTGAGATGTCATTTTTTTATGACTGTGGTTTGTTCCAGTTTCCTTCTTGGCAAGAACCTGTACTTGTCTACCTTGTTCACATCCCGGAATACTTTGTATTCCATATATTTATATACGATGCACACTTCTTCGATACATATTAAATTTTCAAAATGTTCTATTTCAGTTCTCTCGTTGCAGCCACCTCTCTGGGTGCATACCTTTTGAGTTTTAGAAGTTTTTGATTAGTGTAGTAAAGTCTGTCTTACAGGAATATTTGCCTTAGTTGTTGAAGACTGCTTTAAAAAAAATGATTTCCCAGCTAACAGGAAGAGGACGGGTACAGGAACGAGGGAGGAATAATAAAGGAAAACAATATTATGTTGTATCAAGTCGTGCTTCTACTTAAATACGAGGTTAATATTTTTTTTAATAGAATTTTGTAATTTCTTAGAAAATGTTTTCCTATATGCCTCTTGAGCCTGAATAGTTTAGCTTCTAGCTTAGTTGATTTGGTTGATGATTCCCTTCAGAGTCGGATCTTTTCCCGGGATCTCAGAAAAAAAATTAAAGTCGCATATACTATGTCTCAGGCTGTCTTATACAGTACCAAGTTGCGAGGTGATTTGAGAAAACCAGACGTAATATCACCGTATACCTCCTGTGTTTTGTTTCAGAATTCAACCCTAGATAACACATTTAAAACCTTTGTTTGTTCGTACAGACCGTCTTATACCAAAGCACCCTATATTATGATTCTGGAATGCTCATTATAATAATGGCTCTGTTGCTATCTGTGTTTCCTTTTGAGTCAGCGTTGTTCCCATCACCGTGATTACTGCGTCATGGATCGCTTCTTCTACATGTGATTCATCCTCATGATAGCAGTGATAAATTTTACATTCTCTTCTCATAATTGACCTTTTCACTCTTATTTGTCTGTCATCTTCTCCAGAGGTACTGGGCCTTCTTGAACGTACATTCTTCTCTACAAGAATTCTTATACATACATACATACATACATACATACATACATACAATATATATATATATATATATATATATATATATATATATATATATATATATATATATATATATATATATTATTTTTATTATGAACACACTGGCCGATTCCCACCAAGGCAGGGTGGCCCGAAAAAGAAAAACTTTCACCATCATTTACTCCATCACTGTCTTGCCAGAAGGGTGCTTTACACTACAGTTTTTAAACTGCAACATTAACACTCCTCCTTCAGAGTGCAGGCACTGTACTTCCCATCTCCAGGACTCAAGTCCGGCCTGCCGGTTTCCCTGAATCCCTTCATAAATGTTACTTTGCTCACACTCCAACAGCACGTCAAGTATTAAAAACCATTTGTCTCCATTCACTCCTATCAAACACGCTCACGCATGCCTGCTGGAAGTCCAAGCCCCTCGCACACAAAACCTCCTTTACCCCCTCTCTCCAACCTTTCCTAGGCCGACCCCTACCCCGCCTTCCTTCCACTACAGACTGATACACTCTTGAAGTCATTCTGTTTCGCTCCATTCCCTCTACATGTCGGAACCACCTCAACAACCCTTCCTCAGCCCTCTGGACAATATTTTTGGTAATCCCGCACCGCCTCCTAACTTCCAAACTACGAATTCTCTGCATTATATTCACACCACACATTGCCCTCAGACATGACATCTCCTCTGCCTCCAGCCTTCTCCTCGCTGCAACATTCATCACCCATGCTTCACACCCATATAAGAGCGTTGGTAAAACTATACTCTCATACATTCCCCTCTTTGCCTCCAAGGACAAAGTTCTTTGTCTCCACAGACTCCTAAGTGCACCTCTCACCCTTTTTCCCTGATCAATTCTATGATTCACCTCATCTTTCATAGACCCATCCGCTGACACGTCCACTCCCAAATATCTGAATACATTCACCTCCTCCATACTCTCTCCCTCCAATCTGATATCCAATCTTTCATCACCTAATCTTTTTGTTATCCTCATAACCTTACTCTTTCCTGTATTCACTTTTAATTTTCTTCTTTTGCATACCCTACCAAATTCATCCACCAACCTCTGCAACTTCTCTTCAGAGTCTCCCAAGAGCACAGTGTCATCAGCAAAGAGCAACTGTGACAACTCCCACTTTATGTGTGATTCTTTATCTTTTAACTCCACGCCTCTTGCCAAGACCCTCGCCTTTACTTCTCTTACAACCCCATCTATAAATATATTAAACAACCACGGTGACATCACACATCATTGTCTAAGGCCTACTTTTACTGGGAAATAATCTCCCTCTTTCCTACATACTCTAACTTGAGCCTCACTATCCTCGTAAAAACTCTTCACTGCTTTCAGTAACCTACCTCCTACACCATACACCTGCAACATCTGCCACATTGCCCCCCTATCCACCCTGTCATACGCCTTTTCCAAATCCATAAATGCCACAAAAACCTCTTTAGCCTTATCTAAACACTGTTCAATTATATGTTTCACTGTAAACACCTGGTCCCCACACCCCCTTCCTTTCCTAAAGTATCTTTGTTCATCTGCTATCCTATTCTCTGTCTTATTCTTAATTCTTTCAATAATAACTCTACCATACACTTTACCAGGTATACTCAACAGACTTATCCCCCTATAATTTTTGCACTCTCTTTTGTCCCCTTTGCCTTTATACAAAGGAACTTTGCTTGCTCTCTGCCAATCCCTAGGTACTTTACCCTCTTCCATACATTTATTAAATAATTGCACCAACCACTCCAAAAAATATCCCCACCTGCTTTTAACATTTCTATCTTTATCCCATCAATCCCGGCTGCCTTACCCCCTTTCATTTTACCTACTGCCTCACGAACTTCCCACACACTCACAACTGGCTCTTCCTCACTCCTACAAGATGTTATTCCTCCTTGCCCTATACACGAAATCACAGCTTCCCTATCTTCATCAACATTTAACAATTCCTCAAAATATTCCTTCCTTCTTCCCAATACCTCTAACTCTCCATTTAATAACTCTCCTCTCCTATTTTTAACTGACAAATCCATTTGTTCTCTAGGCTTCCTTAACTTGTTAATCTCAATCTCACTCCAAAACATATATATATATATATATATATATATATATATATATATATATATATATCATGCCGAATATGTAAAACTGGTCAATTAGCAAGAACTCATTTAAAATTAAGTCCTCTCTAAAATTTTCTCTTATACGTTTAAAGATATATTTTTTTCATTAATGTTAATGTAAAAATTTTTACTTTTGCTCCAAAAGAATCTTAGAAAACTTACCTAACCTTATTATAACAAGAACAATTTATTTTAGCCTAACCCAACTAAATATATTTTAGATTTGTTTACAATAATTTAATACTAAACAAACACAGTGAAATATATTTTTTTCATTAGGTTCAGAATGATTTTGGCGAAATTATTGCATACACAAATTTTCACTTGTCCTATATGGCGAGATGAGCGTTGCTGTTTAAGCCAAGATCGCAGGTTCTGCCTATTCGGCACGACATATATATATTTATTTATTTATTTATTTATTTATTTATTTATTTATTGACAGTCCGACGCTGTATTATCTAAACCGTCTAGGCTGAGGGAAGGAGTTCAGCTGAGTTACAGCCGGCAACTCTGACGGAATGTAATACAGTATTATTACTTTTGATTCCGTGGACGACACAGTCGTACTTCAAGTTTTCCATGTTGCTGGCGTTTCGGTGGTCGTTAAGGCAGGTCGAAAGATTTATACCTGTTTCCCCTACATATTTCTTGGGACAGTATCCATAGGCGATGGTGTAGACGCCTGCTGTGAAAGTTAGAAGTGTGAGTCTACGCTTAGTAGTCAGGTCTTTGGTAGGATGTGTTCACCAGAGGAACATTGATATTGCTTTTAATAATTACCTGGCAGGTTCTTGTAGGTGTGTGTCTTTGTAACCATTATAAAAAATGCTTTAAAATTATGTACCATTTAAAATTCAGCAAAAAAAAAAAAAAAACTCTTAGGGACGTTCCCTTGAATTAAATTTTTGGAATTTTGTATACCAATTTTTGTTTAATAAAAAATGGAATGGCGTAGTATAGCATAAAACCTCCTCCTTAGTATAAGAAAACATTTGATAAAGTTTAGTTGCACTAACATATGGACTGATTTATAAACCAAAAAAGACAAGAAACATGTAAACTTTCACAAATATATTGATCATTCATTTGGTCAGTCGTTTGTATAAATAAAGAAAATTGTTGAGGCCAGTAATGATCCTTGTGGAATTCCAGTAACAACATTTCCCAATGGAAACATTATTAAATTTATCAATGAATGTTCATTTTATTTATTAAAAAAGTACTTTTTGTTCTTTCCAGATTTCTTTCATGAGGAACTCTGTCAAAAGCTTTATTGAAAACCAAGTAAATGCACTCGACCCAAACATTTCCTTCCTGTTTTTTTTTTTTTTTTTTCATAAATCTATTGTAGTAGACGAACAGTTTTGTCATAATCGGTACGAAGCATTTTGTTGCTCTCCGGTCTTTGTTTTGCATTTCTGAAGACAACATTTGTTTTGAATCTCTGAAACTGAAATTGCTACATTATGTTCGGGATTTTCATTTCAGTTTCTGGTAGTGCTTCTTTAACTTTAACTGTCCTGTCTGTCTCCATTCTTTTCTTCCGACATTATTCAATTTGCAATTTTTTCTCCAGGTTTCAGATAGACCAAATTTAATTATCTACTTTATTTAGCTCTCTTTAAGATCAGCACGTCTATTCTTCAGTAAATAATTCCTTTATGTTTAACCTATCTTTAATTTTCAGTTTCTTAGTACTCGGAAATTGTTGGTACCATATAAGTAAACAGACGCACACAGATAAAGGGAGACAAAATATGAGTATCTTAAATTAAACAACATCAGAATTAAGGAAGAGTATATGAGTGTGGGATTGTGTGCTGTGGCTCTCCTAGGCTCACACGGGCTCTGACGGGCTCTGACGGGCTCATATGTGCTCTCGCCGGCTCAACCGCGTCTTTAAATTCAGGAGGAGGTGCATCCAGTAATATTTTTGGTGAAATTTTTTGGGACCCGGGCTGAAGGAGCCATATGGTTTACATTCTCTAAATTCTTGGTCAAGCAGAGACATCCTACACAATGATGGACGATCTTCCTGCATAGGAAGGAGCTGGTGACGTTCCTACATAGGAAGTTGCTGCTGACGTTCCTCCATAGGAAACGGCTGGTGACGTTCCTGCACAGGGAGGCGCTGGTGACAATAGTAACGTTATCTGTAGCATCAGCCACTGGTAATGCTACCTGCAGCACCTGACACTAGTAATGTCACCTGCAGCACCAGACACTAGTAATGTCACCTGCAGCACCAGACACTAGTAATGTTACCTGCAGCACCAGACACTAGTAATGTTACCTGCAGCACCAGACACTAGTAATGTTACCTGCAGCACCAGACACTAGTAATGTTACCTGCAGCACCAGACACTAGTAAAGTTACATGGAGCATCAGACACTAGTAATGTTACCTGCAGCACCAGACACTAGTAATGTTACCTGCAGCATCAGACACTAGTAATGTTACCTGCAGCACCAGACACTAGTAATGTTACCTGCAGCATCAGACACTAGTAATGTTACCTGCAGCATCAGACACTAGTAATGTTACCTGCAGCACCAGACACTAGTAATGTTACCTGCAGCATCAGACACTAGTAATGTTACCTGCAGCACCAGACACTAGTAATGTCACCTGCAGCACCAGACACTAGTAATGTTACCTGCAGCACCAGACACTAGTAATGTTACCTGCAGCACCAGACACTAGTAATGTTACCTGCAGCACCAGACACTAGTAATGTTACCTGCAGCACCAGACACTAGTAATGTTACCTGCAGCATCAGACACTAGTAATGTTACCTGCAGCATCAGACACTAGTAATGTTACCTGCAGCACCAGACACTAGTAATGTTACCTGCAGCATCAGACACTAGTAATGTTACCTGCAGCATCAGACACTAGTAATGTTACCTGCAGCATCAGACACTAGTAATGTTACCTGCAGCACCAGACACTAGTAATGTTACCTGCAGCATCAGACACTAGTAATGTTACCTGCAGCACCAGACACTAGTAATGTTACCTGCAGCACCAGACACTAGTAATGTTACCTGCAGCACCAGACACTAGTAATGTTACCTGCAGCACCAGACACTAGTAATGTTACCTGCAGCATTAGACACTAGTAATGTTACCTGCAGCACCAGACACTAGTAATGTTACCTGCAGCACCTGACACTAGTAATGTTACCTGCAGCACCAGACACTAGTAATGTTACCTGCAGCACCAGACACTAGTAATGTTACCTGCAGCACCAGACACTAGTAATGTTACCTGCAGCACCAGACACTAGTAATGTTACCTGCAGCACCAGACACTAGTAATGTTACCTGCAGCACCAGACACTAGTAATGTTACCTGCAGCACCAGACACTAGTAATGTTACCTGCAGCACCAGACACTAGTAATGTTACCTGCAGCACCAGACACTAGTAATGTTACCTGCAGCACCAGACACTAGTAATGTTACCTGCAGCACCAGACACTAGTAATGTTACCTGCAGCACCAGACACTAGTAATGTTACCTGCAGCATCGGACACTAGTAATGTTACCTGCAGCATCAGACACTAGTAATGTTACCTGCAGCATCAGACACTAGTAATGTTACCTGCAGCATCAGACACTAGTAATGTTACCTGCAGCATCAGACACTAGTAATGTTACCTGCAGCATCAGACACTAGTAAAGTTACCTGCAGCACTAGCAGACACTAGTAATGTTACCTGCAGCACCAGCATCAGACACTAGTAATGTTACCTGCAGCACCAGACACTAGTAATGTTACCTGCAGCACCAGACACTAGTAATTTACCTGCAGCAGCAGACACTAGTAATGTTACCTGCAGCAGCAGACACTAGTAATGTTACCTGCAGCAGCAGACACTAGTAATGTTACCTGCAGCACCAGACACTAGTAATGTTACCTGCAGCATCCAGACACTAGTAATATTACCTGCAGCACCAGACACTAGTAATGTTACCTGCAGCATCAGACACTAGTAATGTTACCTGCAGCATCAGACACTAGTAATGTTACCTGCAGCATCAGACACTAGTAATGTTACCTGCAGCACCAGACACTAGTAATGTTACCTGCAGCATCAGACACTAGTAATGTTACCTGCAGCATCAGACACTAGTAATGTTACCTGCAGCATCAGACACTAGTAATGTTACCTGCAGCACCAGACACTAGTAATGTTACCTGCAGCATCAGACACTAGTAATGTTACCTGCAGCATCAGACACTAGTAATGTTACCTGCAGCACCAGACACTAGTAATGTTACCTGCAGCACCAGACACTAGTAATGTTACCTGCAGCACCAGACACTAGTAATGTTACCTGCAGCACCAGACACTAGTAATGTTACCTGCAGCATCAGACACTAGTAATGTTACCTGCAGCACCAGACACTAGTAAAGTTACATGGAGCATCAGACACTAGTAATGTTACCTGCAGCACCAGACACTAGTAATGTTACCTGCAGCACCAGACACTAGTAATGTTACCTGCAGCACCAGACACTAGTAATGTTACCTGCAGCACCAGACACTAGTAATGTTACCTGCAGCACCTGACACTAGCAGTGTTACCTGCAGCACCAGACACTAGTAATATTACCTGCAGCATCAGACACTAGTAATGTTACCTGCAGCACCAGACACTAGTAATATTACTTGCAGCATCAGACACTAGTAATGTTACCTGCAGCACCAGACACTAGTAATGTTACCTGCCGCATCAGACACTAGCAATGTTACCTGCAGCACCAGACACTAGTAATATTACCTGCAGCACCAGACACTAGTAATGTTACCTGCAGCACCAGACACTAGTAATATTACCTGCAGCATCAGACACTAGTAATGTTACCTGCAGCATCAGACACTAGTAATGTTACCTGCAGCACCTGACACTAGCAGTGTTACCTGCAGCACCAGACACTAGTAATATTACCTGCAGCACCAGACACTAGTAATGTTACCTGCAGCACCTGACACTAGCAGTGTTACCTGCAGCACCAGACACTAGTAATATTACCTGCAGCATCAGACACTAGTAATGTTACCTGCAGCACCTGACACTAGCAGTGTTAACTGCAGCACCAGACACTAGTAATATTACCTGCAGCATCAGACACTAGTAATGTTACCTTCAGCACCAGACACTAGCAATGTTACCTGCAGCACCAGACACTAGCAATATTACCTGCAGCATCAGACACTAGTAATGTTACCTGCAGCACCAGACACTAGTAATGTTACCTGCAGCACCAGACACTAGTAATATTACCTGCAGCATCAGACACTAGCAATGTTACCTGCAGCATCAGACACTAGTAATGTTACCTGCAGCACCAGACACTAGTAATATTACCTGCATCATCAGACACTAGTAATGTTACCTGCAGCACCAGACACTAGTAATATTACCTGCAGCATCAGACACTAGTAATGTTACCTGCAGCACCAGACACTAGTAATGTTACCTGCAGCACCAGACACTAGTAATATTACCTGCAGCACCAGACACTAGTAATGTTACCTGCAGCACCTGACACTAGTAATGTTACCTGCAGCACCAGACGCTAATAATGTTACCTGCAGCACCAGACACTAGTAATGTTACCTGCAGCACCAGACGCTAATAATGTTACCTGCAGCACCAGACACTAGTAATGTTACCTGCAGCACCAGACACTAGTAATGTTACCTGCAGCACCAGACACTAGTAATGTTACCTGCAGCACCAGACACTAGTAATGTTACCTGCAGCACCAGACACTAGTAATATTACCTGCAGCATCAGACACTAGTAATGTTACCTGCAGCATCAGACACTAGTAATGTTACCTGCAGCACCAGACACTAGTAATGTTACCTGCAGCACCAGACACTAGTAATGTTACCTGCAGCACCAGACACTAGTAATGTTACCTGCAGCACCAGACACTAGTAATGTTACCTGCAGCACCAGACACTAGTAATGTTACCTGCAGCACCAGACACTAGCAATGTTACCTGCAGCACCAGACACTAGCAATGTTACCTGCAGCACCAGACACT
Organism: Cherax quadricarinatus; assembly: GCF_038502225.1. Taxonomy (NCBI): domain Eukaryota; kingdom Metazoa; phylum Arthropoda; class Malacostraca; order Decapoda; family Parastacidae; genus Cherax; species Cherax quadricarinatus. Next base: position 33,861,488 of record NC_091296.1, on the reverse strand, counting down.
AGTAATGTTACCTGCAGCACCAGACACTAGTAATGTTACCTGCAGCACCAGACACTAGTAATGTTACCTGCAGCACCAGACACTAGTAATGTTACCTGCAGCACCAGACACTAGTAATGTTACCTGCAGCACCAGACGCACCAGACACTAGTAATGTTACTAATAATGTTACCTGCAGCACCAGACACTAGTAATGTTACCTGCAGCACCAGACACTAGTAGTGTTACATGGAGCATCAGACACTAGTAATGTTACCTGCAGCACCAGACACTAGTAATGTTACCTGCAGCACCTGACACTAGTAATGTTACCTGCAGCACCAGACACTAGTAATGTTACCTGCAGCATCAGACACTAGTAATGTTACCTGCAGCACCAGACACTAGTAATGTTACCTGCAGCACCAGACACTAGTAATGTTACCTGCAGCACCACCTCGTCTTTAAGCAGAGCTGTATTTTTTAGCGTTAGTCGCCTACCTGCACACGCAGACAGCGGAGAAAAAGTTAATAATATTTTTTTTACTTTCTAGTTTTTGTGTTGCTGATAAACAGGTTGAAAAACATTGTTTCAGGGTTATGATGTACTGATGAGTTAGGGTCATGGTCCTAAAAGCGTTTAAGTTGATAGACAGCAACCACCCAGGGAGGTACTACCGTCCTGCCAAGTGTGAAACGGAAACCTGTAAATGTTTTACGCAATGGTAGTAATGCTGGTGTCTTTTTCTTTCTGTCTAAGAAAGACGCAAGAAAACAGGTACGTCTTGTTACTTCTACTTATACTTAGATCACACTACACATGCATGTACAAGCACATATATTTACATTCCCATCTGGGTGTTCTTCTATTTTCTTAATAGTTCTTCTTTATTTCCTCTTATTTCCTCTTTCCTTTTATCGTGGTTAAAATAATATGAAACACTGCTTGTGAAGGCTAGTACACCAAACGAGGAGTAGAATGAAATTAGCTAAGACGCACCCACACTACCGTATGTCCCCGGATCACGGTAAAACACCTTGCTTTGCTGCGTGCTTGATTCTTGTAGGATTTGGTGATCCTGTGGGTTAGAGCATCATGTGATTTTCGCTCATTATGAGGCGGGCCAAAACGACATGGGTTCGAGTCTTTGGCTAGTCGCAGTGTTGTTATTAATTAAATACCACTCGTTCGTGGTTACAATAATATATATATATATATATATATATATATATATATATATATATATATATATATATATATATATATATATATTGTGATCACAAACGAGTGGTATTGATCAATAACAACACTGCACTAGCCAAGGACTCGAACCCATGCTGCTTTGGCTTGCCTCATGGTGGGCGAAAACACATGACGCCCTAATCCACTGGACCATACGATCCTTAAGAGTAGCGCATCCAGCGGAACTGGATGTTGGTCTCGCTACCCAAGGGCACACGATGGTGTGGATGACTCTAGGCTAATTTCATTCTAGTCCGTTTGGCGTACTAGTACAACGAGCAGTATTTTATTGTTATTGTGCCCACGAACGAGTGGTATTGATAAATAACACTGCACTAGCCGTATATATATATATATATATATATATATATATATATATATATATATATATATATATATATATATATATGTCGTGCCGAATAGGCAGAACTTGCGATCTTGGCTTAAATAGCAACCCTCATCTTGCCATACAGGACAAATGAAAATTAGTGTATGCAATAATTTCGCCAAAATCATTCTGAACCTAACGAAAAAAAATATATTTGACTGTGTTTGTTTAGTACTAAATTATTGTAAACATATTTAAAATATATTTAGTTGCGTTAGGCTAAAATAAATTGTTCTTGTTATAATAAGGTTAGGTAAGTTTTCTAAGATTCTTTTGGAGCAAAATTAAAAATTTTTATATTAACATTAATGAAAAAAATATATCTTTAAACGTAAAAGAGAAAATTTCAGAAAGGAATTAATTTTAAATGAGTTCTTGCTAATTGACCAGTTTTACATATTCGGCACGACATATATATATATATATATATATATATATATATATATATATATATATATATATATATATATATATATATAGGGAGGTACCACCTCTAGAACTGTCCTGGGGACTCTTATCCTCGGAGAAAAGAATAAACTTGCTTTAGGGAAAACTCAAGGTTCTCCCTGAAGCTGTCTGAGAAATTTCTCCTATCACCCCCTATATTTAATATATATTTTATTTAAAGACAAAATACATTGACAAAACATTCACAAAAATGCAATAGAAAGTAAAACAACCTAGATAACTCAGAGCTACATCTTGAATGCTTCGTCCAGCTCCCCGGCGGTGGGCCACGTGCCCAGAATGCTGCAGGCATTTCCTCTCTGGATCGTGACACTGAGTCTCTGAAAGAGGAAGCTGATCGCTCTGTGGTCCTTGGTTTCTATAATGAGCTTTTCACCCAGCTCTATTAGGAACTTTAGAGCACACTTGCCCCATGCTCCAAGGGTCTCCAACCCTATCGGGATGAAGTTATAGCAAGGGGGAAGGTCTTCATATTTGCGGATCTTCTGGGTCTCCCTGTGGCTGGCAGCTCCACCCCTTTCAGCTACGGAGTATGGCAAGTAGGTATCTGCCAATGTGGTGGCACAGGTGTAGTCCCAGGCAATCTGCTTTCCATCCTTCCAGGGTAGCATAGTGGCTCCGTCAGGATGCTTTTGACTTCTGTCAGACCTGTGCACTTTGGGTTCCCGTTGAGCTGGGCAACGGGCTGTGGCGAGGCTTCTCTTTATGATGTCATTGACCTCCTCATGTCTGGCATACTTACCTTCTGTTGTGTGACACACGAGACCATGAATTCCGAATTGATCAGCTGTTGCCCTGCCGCAAATACACCTATGTTCGGTGAGGATGGGGCCGGCTAGGCGAAGAGCAACACCAATCCGAATGGCCTGTGGGTCGAGTCGAGTGCTCAGGGAGGAATTGGGAACAGCTAAAAGGAAATCTCCTGAGTGTGGTGCCTTCACCGCCATGAGACGAGCTTTGTCCTTTCCTGAGGCGTTGGAGAGCAATGTGTTGGCGATTTTTTCCATGGTCGGTTTGTCCCAGTGGGACTGTTTGTGTTCTTTGGGAGGAGCTGGTCTACTGGAGGAATCTGTAAGGGTGTCCCACCGAATCGCTGCTTCAGTAAACCTGGGGTCTTGAGCTCCTACCACATCTCTCAGGCGTTCGGGGACAGTCTTCTTGACTAATGCACTGGAAGCCAAACACGAAGACAGAAAAGCAGGTAAAGTTATATGCGTTGCTTTGCGCAACGCATATAACGCATACAACGCATATAACCCTCCCAGTCGCACTGGGAGGGTTGCCTGATCCCATTGCTGCTCCAGTGACAGGTTCAGGGCCTTCTTAAAGGTTGATCTCAGGTGTGCATCATATTCGTCGAGTGTTGGGTTGTCAACAGAAGGTGCACACCTCAGGAAGTGAGTCTTGGAATAGTAAGACACCTTATGAGGAGATACAGAGCATCATGGGCATCAAGATCGCTTATTCTCTCCTCCATTCTTATCAGGTCATTCAATTTTTCCTTGAGGACAGTGTTGGATGGAGTGGTAGTAGAGACTTTCGCTGTGATGGTTCGCTGTGATGATTTCACACTTGGAGGGATTGAGGATGAGTATTTTATACCACACTGGCTGTATTCCATCGAAGTAAGGTGACTCTCTTATAAATGGATACAGAGTTACCATCAGGTATCTATTAACTTCGTTGTCAGAAGTATGCGGACTTCACACTGTTGCTAAATCTTAAAATTTTACCTCCAGTAGCTGAGGATTCATTTTCAGGAATGCATATAAAGAACTGTTCAGGATGAGGAACCTCCAGGCTCAGATCCACTGAAATTTGAGCAGGATTAGGATAATCCTGGCACGACTCTCTGTGGTGTACCAGGATCTCAGAAAGTCTAGGTTGCATTACCAAAAATCCTGAACTGATTATCCGCAGCTGCAGCAGTGATCATCCTGGCTTATCTCTTAAATATGGACGAGCAACTGCTCTTCTTCTCGCTCTGTGTTTTGCAAATGTGAAGGATCAGAAAGTTGTTTAAATAATATAACAAGAGTCAATCTGGAAAATGATGCAGTGGTAAAAGCTCATGATAATGATAATAATGGTAATGGAGAAGATGATGTTATTGTAGATGATATGTCATTACTATTTTTATTAGTTTACCTTTGGATGAAAAGATTAATTTTCCGGTGTCAGCAGAAAGCCATTAGATTGCATTCTCACTCTTGTGTCGTTCTCAGGACAGTGAGAAGTAGTTTTAGCGTCTAGCTGCCATATTATCTCTAGTACTGAAGGACGAAGTTATTGGGCAAAGATGATCAATAGCATTTTGGTAATAATCGACAGTTTGTGTCACATTTATTGCTAATTGTTTGCAATTTATTGATGATCAATTCCATTATTCATTTAAGTGTCATTTGTAGGTATATGATAAAATGTCTAGTTAATGTTCTCTAAGTCTAACCCAGAGTAAATGTTTGTTTAATGAATCTATAAATGTTGTCTAGGCCACTTCAATAATAGTGGTAGAATTACAGGCAAAATGTTAGGTAAATGGACACAGATGCAACTAATGTCACATTTTATTGCGGCAACATTTCGCTCTCCAAGAGCTCTGTCAAGCTTAACAAAGCTGCTGGAGAACAAAACGTTGCCACTATAAAATGCCACATTGATAGTGTCTGTATCGATTTACCTAACTAGTTCATCTTCTTTCCCTTGCCTAATGGGAGGCGAGTGTATCTCAGGGCCCGTAATCACTACTTTTTGGTGAAGATTGAATTATAAATATTCATGTTGATCTATATATTCATCTATATGGAGGATTAGTGACTGCCTTAGCAGTCACCTTGGATTTCTCAAAGACCTCAAGGGTGAGAGGGTGGCACTAACTGGCTTAACCTAGAAACCTCAGATGTTCAACATTACCTAAGAACATTTATGTTCCATAGAAAACTGGTAACAAGGCTGATATCATCACTTGGCAAGAGTGAAGTGAAAGCGAATAAATAAAGGCAACCAGTGTATAATTTAATCAGCTACTGATAGAAAAGTTAGCTAGAGTGGGCACAGGGACTGAGGAAGGTGGTCGAAGATGTTAGTGTGTGCAGCTGAAGTTTGTGGATATGGGAGGATGGGCGCGGGTGGGAAGAGGAGCGATTGGCGGAAAGATAAGGTAAAAAAAAAAGCATATGAGAGGTTTTACAATGTAGAAGTGATGTACAGAAGGCGGGTTATATGGAAAGAAAAATACTAGTTATAAAGTGGCGAGGGAATGCAAATAAAGAACCTGTGGGATAGTGGGTGAGATTTTATCCACAAATTTTACTGAGAATTATGAAAAACAAATTTGAATCGACATTAATATGCTGAGAAAGCCTTGGAATAAATGTATTTAGCAGTTACAAACAAAAGAGGGAAGATATTAGGTGGGGAGATGGACATACCAGGAAGACGGATGGATTATTTTGAGCTGTTAAATGTTGATAAAGAAAGAGAGGAATTTTGAAGGGAGATATAATATCCTGCAGGAGCAAGAAAGCGCCTTAAGTGAGTGTGGGGAAAGTGCGGGAGACACTGGGTAGAGTGTCGGGAGGTAAAGCAGCTGGAATAGAGGGAAGCAAGACAGAAATGTTATAAACAGGTGGGGATAGAGTTTGGAATTTTTCTTGCACTTGTCCAAAATATTTAGGATAGAAGGCAGGAAAGGTACTTAGGGATTAGAAGAGAGCATGCATAATTCTTTTGTTTAAGGGTTTAAAGAGAATGTAAGGATTAAAATTAAATAATCCTGTTGAGTAATACAGGTACAGTGCGTGACAGATTTATATTTGAAAATTTATGGGCAAGACAGAAAGTAGGATTGCTTGCAGAGAAAGAAAGAGGATTTAGTAAGAGGAGGGGATGTGAAGAACAAGTGTTTTCATGGAAGAGTCATGTTATCAATATTTAGATAAAGGTAAGCAACTATTTGATGCTTCTGTGAATTTAAAAAAAGTACATGATTGCATGGATAGGGAAGCAATGTGACAGATGTTGCCAAAGTGTACCACACGTAGTTGATTATTCAGAGGAGTAAATCAAGTAAAATAGGCCTTAGATAGTAATATATCATGTCACCATAGTTGTTTAACATATTTATAAATGGGGTAATAAAAGAACAGAATGCTAGAGTGTTGGGGAAAAGTGTGGAATTAAAATATAACAAATTTGATGCAAAGTGGGAGTTTCTGTAGTTGCTCTTTTTTGATGAAATGGTTCGTTTGGAAGATTCAGAAGAAAACCTCCAGTGGTTGTTGAAGGAATTTGGGAGAGTATGTAAGAAAAGGAAATTACAAGCTAATATAGGAAAGAGCAAGGTGATGAGTCAAAATTTTGGGCAATGAAATAATGGATATCAGACTAGAGGAAGGGTGCCTGAGGAAGTAAATTTGTTCAAATATTTTGAACAGCCCTTGTCACAGGATGGGTCTATGAAAGCTGAAGTAAACCATAGAATTTACTAGAAAGAAGAGGTGGGTTGTTCATTGGAGAGACAAAGAACTTTATCCATGGAAGCAGTAAGAGAAATGTACCAGAGTAGAGTGGTACCAATGCAGTTGAACGGATGTAAAGCATGGGTTCTAAATGTTGCAGAGAGGAGGCTGGAGGTAGTGGGAGATGTCATGATTGAGAGCAATGTGTGGTGCGAATGTTATGCAGATAATTAGGAGCTTGAAGATTAGCAGGTGTAGAGTTACGACAAGTATTATTCAGAGGGCTCTAGAGGAGAGATCGTCCTAGGAACGAAGGTTCAGATTGCTAGGGGCTTGAACATTCAACAGGATAGTGTGAGCGTGTTAGATCAGAGCGAGCGAGTGGAGTCAAGTGGTTTTTTATGACTTGACCTGATGTTGGAGTGGGAGCAAGGTAATATTTATGTTGAGAATCAGAGAAAATGGTTAGTAGGACATAAGTCCGACTAACCTGCACTCTTGGGGGTTGGGGATGTTGTCAGAACGCTTCTGGCAAGAAAACGATTGAATGATGGTGAATGTGTTTCCTCATTTTGGAGTCCCCTCTACTTCAGTAGGAGACAGCAGGTATATTTAAAAAAGTGACATGGCCATCCACTTCACCATAGTGTGCTATCCGACATTTCTAATTTATAGCCTAATTTCCCCCTTGATCCAAGGAATTAGCCATATTCTACTCTTTCTAATCGAACCTGATTGCCTCCTAGTCTACAGGCGCTGTATGACCTTTACGGGTTTAACTCTTCCCCCTAAATTTAGAATCTCTTATTGACAACCGGCTTCACGCTCTCTGCATTTTTCCAGCTCAGCAGTCTCTGCTCCCTAGAAGAGAGACATTAGTATACACCAGTATTTCAGCCTGGAGCGAATAAGTAACTTGAAGAGTATCATCAGTGGCTTAGCATCCCTTGTCTTGAAAGTTATACTTATCAAGCCTATCATTTTTGTTACAATAGCAACGTTGTTGTGAACCTTGAAAATGTGGGATCGTCTGACATCATCATTCCCAAGTCTCGGACATCGAACTTTCGCTCTATTGAATGAGTTGAGTTTATCCACTCAAATGCTATCAAATGCTCTCTTTATTTTCTCCATTCTTCAATAGCGAAACAACCGAAATTTCTCCTTAATGAAGATTATATTGTCGTCTGAGGCTTTTCGGAAGACTGGATTTGTATCCTCTTGAAGATTCGCTGTGTCTTCATGTAGAGAGGTGACCAAGTATGGAACGAAGCAGTTAAGAGGTAAAGATGGTGTAAACAGTCCATTAGCCTTAAAGTGGTTTTGAGGTGGTTAGTCTCTCAACCCTGAGAGTGTTCAGCTCATTGGTTTCAAGACTATCCCTCGGGATCGCTTTCTAAATCACAAAAAAAAAACACCTAAAAACCAACGTGCTTATTTGCATGTCACCACTAATATAAAACAGAAATATAAAACCACTTAACAGTGCATGCATTATTGCCTAAAGGAGAAACTTTATCAGAGTGGTGGAAAAAAAAATATGATAGTTCTTCCATGTGTGGTAAACCTAGACAGTAAATATCTGAGTTCACCCTAAATCTTTAACAAAAAATGGGAGATGTTGATGTTCCTCTGCTTCAGTTTGAGAATGTTTAATTTGAGCTATTAAAATATTGTATGTATAGTTTATTTTTAATTTCAAACGCCTGAGTAATGCATGTTTCTTCAATTTTTCAACATCTTTCTTGAAACTTTAAATTATGTATTGGAAATGTGTCATGTAATTCAGTTTAATAATATAGAGAAGTTGTTTAATTTCTGTACTAATGTACGATTTTGTAGTTTTCAAAATGTTTTTAAAGCATCAAACAGTATTATAGGAATGATCCATGTTATAGTTTCATTAGTTTAGCTGGTAATTATGCAAACTTTTATTTTTGTAATTGCTTTCTGATTATGTGTTCATTAGATTATTAAATATGCAGATAAATTAAGCTTCAGGGTGACGCCTGTAATGAGTAATGGCATTGATATTTCAGAGAAAATAAGTGATTTAATATTTAACCTAGTGAGGAATAAACATTCCCTTATATACTGAACATGGGTATCATAATTTAAAAAATATAAAATATTGAAATAATATAGGTATCGATATCGGCCCAAAATTTGCTATCATTCCATCCTTCTATTATTATTAATTTATTATTATTATTATTATTATTATTATTATTATTATTATTATTATTATTATTATTATTATTATTATTATAGACAAAGAGCTAACCTGGGTATACAATGGATTGCCATATTTAATTGAAAAAGTCTGTTCCCTTTAATTCAGAGCTTCCCAACGTTTACTGTGTCCCGCAGCCCTAGCAAATGTTTGATTAATGTTGCTCACCTACAAAAGTAATATAAGAACATAAGAAAGGAGGAGCACTGCAGCAGGCCTGTTGGCCCATACTAGGCACGTCCTTCACACTTCATCCCACTAACAAAATATTTGCCCAACCCAATTTTCAATGCTACATTTGATGATGAAGAAGTAAATTTTCTAATTTTTGAATCACAAATTGAACCACATACAGTACTGTGGGGGAACAAATACAGTACTGTGGGGGAACAAATACAGTACTGTGGGGGAACAAATACACATGTGTCTAATTTATCAACAAATACAGTACTGTGGGGGAACAAATACAGTACTGTGGGGGAACAAATACAGTACTGTGGGGGAACAAATACAGTACTGTGGGGGAACAAATACAGTACTGTGGGGGAACAAATACAGTACTGTGGGGGAACAAATACAGTACTGTGGGGGAACAAATACAGTACTGTGGGGGAACAAATACAGTACTGTGAGGGAACAAATACAGTACTGTGGGGGAACAAATACAGTACTGTGGGGGAACAAATACAGTACTGTGGGGGAACAAATACAGTACTGTGGGGGAACAAATACAGTACTGTGGGGGAACAAATACAGTACTGTGAGGGAACAAATACAGTACTGTGAGGGAACAAATACAGTACTGTGGGGGAACAAATACAGTACTGTGGGGGAACAAATACAGTACTGTGAGGGAGCAAATACAGTACTGTGGGGGAACAAATACAGTACTGTGGGGGAACAAATACAGTACTGTGGAGGAACAAATACAGTACTGTGGGGGAACAAATACAGTAATGTGGGGGAACAAATACAGTACTGTGAGGGAACAAATACAGTACTGTGAGGGAACAAATACAGTACTGTGGGGGAACAAATACAGTACTGTGAGGGAACAAATACAGTACTGTGGGGAACAAATACAGTACTGTGGGGGAACAAATACAGTACTGTGGGGGAACAAATACAGTACTGTGAGGGAACAAATACAGTACTGTGGGGGAACAAATACAGTACTGTGGGGGAACAAATACAGTACTGTGGTGGAACAAATACAGTACTGTGGGGGAACAAATACAGTACTGTGGGGGAACAAATACAGTACTGTGGGGGAACAAATACAGTACTGTGAGGGAACAAATACAGTACTGTGAGGGAACAAATACAGTACTGTGGGGAACAAATACAATACTGTGGGGGAACAAATACAGTACTGTGGGGGAACAAATACAGTACTGTGGGGGAACAAATACAGTACTGTGGGGGAACAAATACAGTACTGTGGGGGAACAAATACAGTACTGTGAGGGAACAAATACAGTACTGTGGGGGAACAAATACAGTACTGTGGGGGGAACAAATACAGTACTGTGGGGGAACAAATACAGTACTGTGAGGGAACAAATACAGTACTGTGAGGGAACAAATACAGTACTGTGGGGAACAAATACAATACTGTGGGGGAACAAATACAGTACTGTGGGGGAACAAATACAGTACTGTGGGGGAACAAATACAGTACTGTGGGGGAACAAATACAGTACTGTGGGGGAACAAATACAGTACTGTGAGGGAACAAATACAGTACTGTGGGGGAACAAATACAGTACTGTGGGGGAACAAATACAGTACGGTGGGGGTACTGTGGGGGAACAAATACAGTACTGTGAGGGAACAAATACAGTACTGTGGGGGAACAAATACAGTACTGTGAGGGAACAAATACAGTACTGTGGGGGAACAAATACAGTACTGTGGGGGAACAAATACAGTACTGTGGAGGAACAAATACAGTACTGTGGGGGAACAAATACAGTACTGTGGGGGAACAAATACAGTACTGTGAGGGAACAAATACAGTACTGTGAGGGAACAAATACAGTACTGTGGGGGAACAAATACAGTACTGTGAGGGAACAAATACAGTACTGTGGGGAACAAATACAGTACTGTGTGGGAACAAATACAGTACTGTGGGGGAACAAATACAGTACTGTGAGGGAACAAATACAGTACTGTGGGGGAACAAATACAGTACTGTGGGGGAACAAATACAGTACTGTGGTGGAACAAATACAGTACTGTGGGGGAACAAATACAGTACTGTGGGGGAACAAATACAGTACTGTGGGGGAACAAATACAGTACTGTGAGGGAACAAATACAGTACTGTGAGGGAACAAATACAGTACTGTGGGGAACAAATACAATACTGTGGGGGAACAAATACAGTACTGTGGGGGAACAAATACAGTACTGTGGGGGAACAAATACAGTACTGTGGGGGAACAAATACAGTACTGTGGGGGAACAAATACAGTACTGTGAGGGAACAAATACAGTACTGTGGGGGAACAAATACAGTACTGTGGGGGAACAAATACAGTACTGTGGGGGAACAAATACAGTACTGTGAGGGAACAAATACAGTACTGTGAGGGAACAAATACAGTACTGTGGGGAACAAATACAATACTGTGGGGGAACAAATACAGTAACAAATACAGTACTGTGGGGGAACAAATACAGTACTGTGGGGGAACAAATACAGTACTGTGGGGGAACAAATACAGTACTGTGAGGGGAACAAATACAGTACTGTGAGGGAACAAATACAGTACTGTGGGGGAACAAATACAGTACTGTGGGGGAACAAATACAGTACTGTGAGGGAACAAATACAGTACTGTGGGGGAACAAATACAGTACTGTGGGGGTACTGTGAACAAATACAGTACTGTGGGGGAACAAATACAGTACTGTGGGGGAACAAATACAGTACTGTGGGGGAACAAATACAGTACTGTGGGGGAACAAATACAGTACTGTGAGGGAACAAATACAGTAACAAATACAACAGTACTGTGAGGGAACAAATACAGTACTGTGGGGGAACAAATACAGTACTGTGGGGGAACAAATACAGGGGGGGAACAAATACAGTACTGTGGGGGAACAAATACAGTACTGTGAAACAAATACAGTACTGTGAGGGAACAAATACAGTACTGTGGGGGAACAAATACAGTACTGTGGGGGAACAAATACAGTACTGTGAGGGAACAAATACAGTACTGTGGGGGAACAAATACAACAGTACTGTGAGGGAACAAATACAGTACTGTGGGGGAACAAATACAGTACTGTGGGGGAACAAATACAGTACTGTGGGGGAACAAATACAGTACTGTGAGGGAACAAATACAGTACTGTGAGGGAACAAATACAGTACTGTGAGGGAACAAATACAGTACTGTGAGGGAACAAATACAGTACTGTGAGGGAACAAATACAGTACTGTGGGGGAACAAATACAGTACTGTGGGGGAACAAATACAGTACTGTGGGGGAAAAAATACAGTACTGTGAGGGAACAAATACAGTACTGTGAGGGAACAAATACAGTACTGTGAGGGAAACACATACAGTACTGTGGGGGAACAAATACAGTACTGTGGGGGAACAAATACAGTACTGTGGGGGAACAAATACAGTACTGTGAGGGAACAAATACAGTACTGTGGGGGAACAAATACAGTACTGTGGGGGAACAAATACAGTACTGTGGGGGAACAAATACAGTACTGTGGGGGAACAAATACAGTACTGTGAGGGAACAAATACAGTACTGTGGGGGAACAAATACAGTACTGTGGGGGAACAAATACAGTACTGTGGGGGAACAAATACAGTACTGTGGGGGAACAAATACAGTACTGTGGGGGAACAAATACAGTACTGTGAGGGAACAAATACAGTACTGTGGGGGAACAAATACAGTACTGTGGGGGAACAAATACAGTACTGTGGGGGAACAAATACAGTACTGTGAGGGAACAAATACAGTACTGTGGGGGAACAAATACAGTACTGTGAGGGAACAAATACAGTACTGTGGGGGAACAAATACAGTACTGTGGGGGAACAAATACAGTACTGTGAGGGAACAAATACAGTACTGTGGGGGAACAAATACAGTACTGTGAGGGAACAAATACAGTACTGTGGGGGAACAAATACAGTACTGTGGGGGAACAAATACAGTACTGTGAGGGAACAAATACAGTACTGTGGGGGAACAAATACAGTACTGTGGGGGAACAAATACAGTACTGTGGGGGAACAAATACAGTACTGTGGGGGAACAAATACAGTACTGTGGGGGAACAAATACAGTACTGTGGGGGAACAAATACAGTACTGTGGGGGAACAAATACAGTACTGTGGGGGAACAAATACAGTACTGTGGGGGAACAAATACAGTACTGTGGGGGAACAAATACAGTACTGTGAGGGAACAAATACAGTACTGTGGTGGAACAAATACAGTACTGTGGGGGAACAAATACAGTACTGTGGGGGAACAAATACAGTACTGTGGGGGAACAAATACAGTACTGTGGGGGAACAAATACAGTACTGTGGGGGAACAAATACAGTACTGTGGGGGAACAAATACAGTACTGTGAGGGAACAAATACAGTACCGCGGGTAAAGAAATTGAACTCCAGAAAATAAGATTTTAATTCAGTGCATAAAATGTCAATATAAATAGAGCAATTAGCAAACATTTTGTCAAATAAACGGAATTGTGCTTTTCATTAGGACTCTTTATCGCTTCTCCTGAACTGCCATCTCGCACCCTCCCCCCCATCCCTTGAAATGCTGTCTCGTACCTTCTGAAATGCTATCTCGCACCTTCTGAAATGCTATCTCATACCTTCTGAGATGCTATCTCGCACCTTCTGAGATGCTATTTCGCACCTTCTGAGATGCTATTTCGCACCTTCTGAGATGCTATTTCGCACCTTCTGAGATGCTATCTCGCACCTTCTGAGATGCTATTTCGCACCTTCTGAGATGCTATCTCGCACCTTCTGAGATGCTATCTCGCACCTTCTGAGATGCTATTTCGCACCTTCTGAGATGCTATCTCGCACCTTCTGAGATGCTATTTCGCACCTTCTGAGATGCTATTTCGCACCTTCTGAGATGCTATTTCGCACCTTCTGAGATGCTATTACGCACCTTCTGAGATGCTATCTCGCACCTTCTGAGATGCTATTTCGCACCTTCTGAGATGCTATTTCGCACCTTCTGAGATGCTATTTCGCACCTTCTGAGATGCTATTTCGCACCTTCTGAGATGCTATCTCGCACCCCCCCCCCTGAAATGCCATCTCGCACCCTTGTCGACGCGTGCACCTTAGGTTGGGAACTCCCGGTTTATTTGATAACTGGGTGACTACAGCTAGGTAGTGTGACTCTCTCTCTCTCTCTCTCTCTCTCTCTCTCTCTCTCTTGTGGTTACTGGACTGAGGATCGAGCCTTCAACAATCCTTCAACAACCCACACGAGTTCGTCGCTTCTTTTGTGATCAAGTTACTGTCGCTCCTTCGAGAGAAGTACCTTGATGCCGGTGAAGTTTTCTTGTGTTAAGGAATTAGAAAATCTTTCCACTTCATTGGATCAACCCTAACCTAGGAGAGTGCTGTCTGATCCTCATGGCTTTAATGTTTCTATATGAATGAGATAATAATTGAATGTAGATCCTCACAGTATTTTGGTGATGATTACACACTAAAATAATTCAACTTTTTATCCAGTTCAGAAACCAAACTGGTTGTATTAATTTAGCTTTGATACACTAATTACGAATCTGCGCTTGTTCAATCTCTATTACATGAGGCTTTTTGAAATCTTATGATCAGTATTTTGGTCATTTAAGTTTGAAGAATCACATGATGTATGTTACCTTATAATCATAGATAATATAATATGCATAAGTTGGGTGTATGCAGTTATAAAACTAATATTTCTTAATATGAATTTATTATGTGTATGTATCAACAAATTGCCTTACAATCATACAGACATATGCCTCTCCCACACCAGTGTCCAGCTGTAGTTGACCATCAAACTGATCGATAGTTTTCCCTGATATATCCTCTCCTTGATGACTGGGTGCAGTCGTTCACCGTGTTCGTCACTAATGTCACAGAGGATTTGCGGGAAAAAGTCAAGGTGATAATGGAAGAAATGAATCTTGAGGGAGAGTCAGCATTCCAGTAGATATGCTGTCAACAGTTCTTCCACAATATTTCTGTAAACATCACTTTGATGACTGACCAAGAAACCTACGCATATGTTCTTGAATGCCTCCCATGCTCTTAGCTCAGTATCGTTAAGAAAATTCGTCAAAATGAGGATCATGTAGTAACTTCCGAATCTGAGGTCCGATGACTATACCTTTCTTATATTGATGTCACTAACTTTGGGAAACCACTCCTTCAGATCGAGAAACCTTGCTTATTCTCTGTCCAAAGCTTTGACGAAGTTTTTAATAAGGACTAGCTTGATGTGTAGAGACAGAAGAAGAAATTCCTTTGCATCCACTAATGACCTGTGTTGAACGTTGCTCACGCTTGACTCATTATTCTCGAGTTGGCCGTCACCTACGTTGAATGTAGTGGTGCTCTCTATCTCGACTGTCCTACAGGCGCAGGAAGCAGCAGTACTTCGTAAATCCACTTTGTAATCCCAGTAACAAACCTATTACTTTTAGGTCAACACAGATTTTCCATCCAAATATTTCAAAGTTGATTATACTAACATGTTTTTGCATTGTTTCCTCTGGTTCTTTCAAGTGTCTAGCGAAAGCTAAAGGCAGACTTGACATGGTGTCTTAAGACTTGTTTTGCTGGAATCAAAACAAACACCACAGTGCAGGATCATGATGTTTTTTCCAAAGCATCTAAAAGTCCATTAACATCACAACAGTAACATACTGATTCTTCCAGTTTCAAGTTAGTTTCTAGACTTTTTTGTATTAACTTTGATATAATTACTGATAATATGTTAGGTAGAAGGACACAAGTGCAACTAATGTGACATTTTATTGTGGCAACGTTTCGCTCTCCAGGAACTTGACAAAGCTCCTGGGGCGCGAAACGTTGCCACAGTAAAATGTCACATTAGTTGCACTTCTGTACTTTTTACCTAACATATTTTTTTTTTGTCTCTTTCTAAACAAACTGATACTTATGAGGGTTGCATTAAATTTTACTGAGGCAGTCTTGACTCAAGTAGCTCCGACTGTTCCTTGGATACATTAAGATCACGCACAAGATCGTTCAGGTCACTTTGAATCACTAGTAGTTGTTAACTCCAGCAGATTCAAACTCGGAATCTGAGTTATTGGCTCCTTCATCATCCAAGGGTAATGCATCTTTACAGGATGGTGATCCTGGAACAGGGAGATCCTATGCATGTCCCACCGGTCTGAGTCTAGAAGGAAGAACTGGATATATTATTTTGGATTTTCTTTATATAAATCCCAACACTCTTGTGATGGATAAATAACAATCCATGGTGTTATCCTGTTGTTCCCTCCATACATCAGGACTGCAAATGGCAAACATGACTTCCTTCAAGCAAACCACTCACATAAGCAGTTGGAGCAAGTCAAACAACAGTGATGAGGTTCACACAGCTTATCCTGATCTCCAGCCTTCATACCTAAGTAGTAAAAAGAGGCAGTTTTCACAACTGAGGATTTTTCGTCTCCACTGTAATAAAACTGCCACATGTATAACAAAAAATTACTGTCATTTAAGAAACCACGAGGTATTTGAGGCTTATAACTTGATAGTTGAAAATACTAATCACTCTGAAAGAGAAAACATACAATCTGTTAGTATTAAAGCAGTTTCTTTAATCCACAAAATTCAAACAAAACCATAAATCATCTTTCATAAAATGATGAAGCTCTTAGTAGACAATAATATAGTTAAAAAGTAATTGAGGTGAGGGCGGGGCTCTGTTTCACAACAACTGGACGAGTTGGAGTGAACCTAAGTTCAGCATCCCAGAATTAATTAAGAAACACATGTAAATATCCTGATTTTCTTTATGCTCATTGTGATTGGCAGAGCGCTTCTAGCCGTCTGTGGCTGGCCAGTGCCGTGTTGGTTGGCCCTTCCATGCTGCTTTGTCCCCAAATACTGCTATTATTGTCGCTAATATCTCCAAAAATGACAATCCGCACCAAAAATTAACATGTCTTCGTGGTGTATCTAGCATGTACTTATCGGAAAATATTAAATAATGCTTGAGTTCCGCAGAAGAGCAACATCCAATTACAGCTTATAATAATAAAAAAAAAATAGTAATATTTATAATCATTTTTATTTTTACTTGACACTATCATGTATTTTCAGCTACACGTCATACTGGTGTACATTAATATTGTAAGCTGGCACAGTTTCAGACGTACTGGAGGAAGAGAATACTTAGTTATATGACGTACTCTGAGGAGAGAAAAAAGTTCTGTTGTACCTTAGATGTTGTAATTACTGACAACCATTTATACGTAGCATTATCCATGTGAAATCATCAGATGCGTGGAAAAGAATGAAGAGCAAGACAATATCTTAGTAGATAATAATGATCTTATTCTAACTTTGTGTGTAAAATTTATCTTTGGCAAGCCGGCAGGTGCTTCACCAGTTAAGACCTGACTAGAATCATTTATCGTTTTTGTCGACTAACAAAAAACAACCAGATGGATAGCCAACAACAGCTACGTATATCCTGGACATCTTAAAGGTCGAAGATCACATTCAGTACATCTCACCTCATAAGTACCCCAGTGATATATATATATATATATATATATATATATATATATATATATATATATATAGAGAGAGAGAGAGAGAGAGAGAGAGAGAGAGAGAGAGAGAGAGAGAGAGAGAGAGAGAGAGAGAGAGAGAGAGAGAGAGAGAGAGAGAGAGAGGGAGAAGGGGGGAAGGAGGGAGAAAGAGACAGTGAATTAAGTTATTTAAACAATTTTACTCAAGGCATTCTCTTACCTTGTGCTTTATACATGTGTTATGGAACATTATGTGCGTGTTTTGTGGTACTGAAGGTGTGTGTGTGTACTCACCTAGTTGTACTCACCTAATTGAGGTTGCAAGGGTCGAGTCCAAGCTCCTGGCCCCGCCTCTTCACTGGTCGTTTGTGTGTGTGTGTGTTAGTTACCATTTTGTCATAGGCACATGTCAGTTAGATACTGGGCCTGTTGTGTATGTTTATGTGTGTGTACCCACTTCTGGTTACAGGGTTCGATTCATAGCTCTTGGCCCCGCCTCTTCGCTGATCGCTACTAGGTCCTCTCCTTGCTCCACGAGCTTCTGTTACCTTGTCATAAAACTCCAGTAGGTTTGTGACACAGGATTTTCCTTCCCTGAATCCGTGCTGGTTGTCGTTTACAAGCTTGTTCCATTCTAGGTGCCCCACTACTCTCCTCCTGATAATCTTCTTCATAACTTTGCATACTATACACGTCAGTGACACTGGCCTGTAGCTTTATACCTCGTTTCTGGCTCCTTAAAAAATGGGAATTACAATTGCCGTCTTCTGTACCTCAGGTTGAAAATTGTGGGTAGTGGCACACACAGCGTCTCGGCTTCCTCTCTAAGGACCCACAGAGAGATGTCTGGTCCTACTGCCTTTGAGGTATCAGGGTCACTTAGCAGTTTCTTCACCTCCTCCTCGGTTGTGTGTATTTCATCCAACACTTGTTGGTATATCCCTTGTTGATGTACTCCTCTGTTCTGTCTTCCTAGAGTCATTTCTGGCTTCACTGTAAATACTCCTTTAAATGTCATGTTGAGCTCCTCACATACTTCTTGGTCGTTTCTTGTGAGCGCCTCACCTTCTTACTTCAGCCTGATTACATGGTCCTTGACTGTTGTCTTCCTCCTGATGTGGCTTTAAACAGTTTCGGGTCAGACTTAACTTTTGATGCTATGTCGTTTTCGTACTGTCGCTGGGCCTCCCTCCTTATCTGTGCATACTCGTTTCTGGCTCTTCAACTGATCTCTTTATTTTCCTGGGTCCTTTGTCTTCTGTACTTTTTCTATTCTCTAGTGGACTTAGTTTTTGCCTTCTACACTGGGTAAACGAAGGGCTTGTTCTGGTCTTCCTATTATTCCTGTTGCTTTTGGGAATAAACCTTTTCTTTGCCTCCTTGCATTTTGTTGTTGCATAGTCCATCATTTCGTTTACTGACTTTCCTACCAATTCTCTTTCCCACTATGTAGAGTCCCCTTTTATAATTTGGTTTTTCCCCTTCTACTCGTGTTACCCTCTCCACTTGTAACTGTACTATGTATTCGAAGCTCAAAACCACATGATCACTAGCTCTAAGGGGCCTTCCATATGTGATGTCCTCAATGTCCAAGCTACTCAGGGTGAACACGAGGTCCAGTCTTGCTGGTTCATCCTCCCCTCTCTGGTAGTGACCCTTACATGTTGATGCATGAGGTTTTCCAGTACCACATCCATCATCTTGGCTCTCCATGTTTCAGAATCCCCATGTAGCTCCAGATTTTCCCAATCAATCTCCCTGTGGTTGAAATTGCCCATAACCAGTAACTTTGCTCTACTCATGTGAGCTCTTCTGGCCACCTCAGCTAGTGTGCCCACCATTGCTCTGTTGCTCTCTTCATATTCCTCTCTTGGCCACCTGCAGTTCTGTGGAAGGTTATATATCACAGCAATGACTACCTTTTGTCCCCCTGACTGAATTGTACTATGTAATCCATTTCTCCAGTCTCGTCCATTCCTTCCATTTCCTCTAATCCCCATCGATTTTTAATGAACAGAGCAACTCCTCCCCCTCTGCTCCTTCTATCTTTCCTCAGGATTTGATATCCAGGTGGGAAGATTGCATCTGTTATCCCAGTGAGTTTCGTTTCTGTGACTACTGTGATGTCTAGGGGCGTCTCCTTTATTCTTTCATGCCTCTCCTCACATTTATTCATTATTGCATCCTCCTTTGTATACCAAATCTTCAATTTCTTTTCTAAAACTGTGGTCTGGGGAGAATGGTGGGGTTGGGGGAGTGGGAGCCCTGGCAGGGGCCTATCGGGGGTTGCTGTGGGGGTGGGGTTTGTGATGAGGGGGTGGGGGGCAGAGGGTACAGTGTGTGGGTTTTGGTTTAGATTGTTTGGTTGCATTGGGTTTGTGATGAGGGGATGGGGCAAAAAGTGCAGTGTGTGGGTTTTAGATTGTTCGGCTGCATTGGGGTTGCCATCGTTGGATTCCTTCTGTGGGTGGTTCTGGATGAGGTTGTGTTTGCTCTTTCACCTGAGTCTGGTTCTCCTGCTCATCTCCGTCATTGCCTTTCATTCCCCCTTGCGTTTTTGTACCCTCTCTTTCATATCTTCCTTTCTTCTTGTGTTCTGTCTCAGTACTCTGGTTTGTCCCTTAGTCATGCTTTCTCCTGCAGGATCCTATTTCGAGTGGATTCTGCCTTGAAAATCACTTTGGCCATTTTTTTCCTTTTGCAATCGTTGTTTTTTCTGTTTCTGTTTTCTTGCTTCATAAGATTCCCCTTCAACTTCCTGGAGCCCATAGACAAAAAAATGACCTCTCCCTTTTGTCCTCCCTCTGTATTTTCATTTGCATCCTTTGAGACGATTAAGTTCCTGCCATTGAAGCATTCCTTCCTTCAATTTCTTCCCTAGCTGATGTCTAGGTGCTCAGGGGTCTGTCTTTTTTCCTGCTGAGCTGTTCCTGGGCAATACAGTTGTCTGTTAGAGCCTCTGCATATAGCTTAGCTCCTTCATTGTCTTTAGTCCCTTCATTTGTTCTTGATATGCTCCTCGTCTTTTCCTGGGCTCCACTTTGGTCTGATAGGATCTTTGCATATAGTATAGCTCATTTGTTACCTACAGTTTCCTTGTCTGTGACTGATGCAGCAGTTCCTGATGTCATAGCTGTACTGCTCTTCAGTTCTTTGGATGGTTTCAGATTTTTTTGTTCCTCTTCTAAGCTCTGTATCTTAGTTTCTGCTGTTATGGCTTGTAGCTCCCATATCCTGCTCTCTGCAGCTATCCTCTCCTCCATTTTCTTGCCGAGCTCTTCTAGCTTCCTTTCCCCACTCTTCCTCCCTTTTTGTGAGCTCTGCCTTCTAATCTTTCCTCCCAGGTTCATCCGCCAGTCCCCTGGTTCTCTGTGCTGCTTTTTGGTAACCCTTTTTTTTATCACAGAAAGAAGAGCTCATGTATTTTCGGGAGTGAGTGCATGTGTGTGTGCGGAGGGGGTTGTTTGTTGTTGGGAGAGGGGGAGGGGGAACAGTATGAGAAAGGGAGAGAGATAGAGGAAAGGTTAGGGGGTACAAGGAGAGAAGGAGAAAGTCAGGGAAAAGCAGGAGGAGGAGGAAGAGGAAGAAGTGGAAGAGGAGAGGAAGTGGGAGAGTGAGAGAGAGGAAGTATATATGGCAGAGGATGGTTAGGATCAGCCTTTGCAGTGGTGGTAAGGGTTCGTGTACATGTGTGTGTATGCACAAAGTATGTTCTCACATGCTCTTGTGCATGTGTAGTGTTTGTGAGGCCTAGGAGACTACACCAGGGAAGTAGAGGGAGGTGGAGGAGGAGGAGGAAGAGGAGGAGGAGGAAGAGGAAGAGGAGGAGGAGGTGGAGAGGGAGAGGGAGGGGGGCTTGTGTATGTGTGAATGAGGATGTTTTCCTGTTTATTTATTTAAGCTGCTCTAGCAGGTAGGCTGTGTGTACGTCTGAATACAAGCTTGTGTATGTGTGTATTTATGGTCCTCTTGTATGTACACATGTGTGTGCATTTGTGTGTGTGTGTGTGTGTGTGTGTGTGTGTGTGTGTGTGTGTGTGTGTGTGTGTGTGTGTGTGTGTGTGTGTGTGTGTATGTGTGTACTGGCTGTTTGCATTAAGTTTCTATCAATTACAAGAGCCTTCTTGTCCTGTTCCTACCTTAATTTAACAATAAAATAAGTCACTCTGATTTTTTAGGTTATCCCAGGATCTCTACACATATGCTGCTGTGTATGTTAATCCATGTAACTTTATTTGTGTATACCTGAATAAATTTACTATGTTAGTGTATGTTTGTCTGACCTTAGCACCTGTGCACACACTCACTAATGTGTGTGTTGACCGAACATATGCTGCCACCACTTAAGCTCCTTCCCAGTTTCTCTCCCTTACTAAGTGTTAAGTGCTATGTGTATGATATTCAGCTCTCCAAAGCAGAGCTTATAACCCCCAACTGCCAGTGATATAGGACCAGATCCAAATCCCTAATGCAACCACAAAAAGGTGTTTTTACATTACGTCCAGCAAAGCTGTCATATTGATTCCACTCAGTTGTGGCTGCACAATGACTCGTTGTGGTGACACTCCTGGCTCCTTGCTTCCTCTTCCGTTTCTTCTTCACTGTATTCACTAACTCATCTATCCTTATCTCTCTGGCTTGGGTCACACTTATTCTGGTTGAATTTGCTGGTATTGGGTTGTGGTGATACCACCTACACCCACACTGGGCCTCCGGCCTCTCTCTTTTTCTCTCTCGTGGCACTGATTCAAATTTTGTATAAATTGTATGCTTCACCTCTCTTTTCTGATTTGGGGCAGTTCGTATAACACTTCCTGGGTTGTTCACTGCCACTGGGAACTTTCGGTGATCCTGGTAATGGCTTTGGTGGACCAAAAACCACTAAAGATTTACGAGCGCTATACACATACACGCATGTGTGTGTGTGTGTGTGTGTGTAAGTGTAATTTAAAAAATCTTGTTCTCTTCTCAAGTCACAATAGTAATGGTAGTGGTGGTAAGAAAAGGTGGATTTTAAGAGCAATTTGTCCTGGCCTGAGGGCATAGTCCTTGTGTTGGTGGTAATTTGAGTGGTGATATGCAGCAGGATGTTGGTGGTGTCGGAGTGGTTGTGGCAATGGTAGTTTGGGTGTTGGTGGTGGATTGTGTGATGATGTGCAACAGGGTGTTGGTGTCGGGATGGTTGTTGTGGTTTTGGTGGTCATAGGGGTTTGAGTGTTGTGCTAGTTTCTCTGGTGGTTGAGGTGGTAATGGTGAAGTACGTCAAGTGCAGATATTATATTCAACATACATTACACACAATTCTGCTTGCCATCTTAGTCCAGCTTTAAGGCTCGATAGATCATTGTTTGCTTAAACAAGTGCACAATCTCACTCATTATACTAATATCACATCACCATTATTACTCTGACTTCACATCATCACCCAAACACCACACCACACCACCAAAATTAACACTACCACCACCACAACCACCACCATCAAAACCAACACTACCACTACCGCCACCCACAGAACCACACTACCACTTTTAGTGAATACGGGTTTATTATAAGGGAAAATGAAAAGTGGGAAAGAGCCCTGGTATCCTGGTGGCCTGCTTATTTGAACTAGTGAAAGCAGGCAACCTTTGGACACTTGAATATTCTGCACACGTACAGATGGGTTAGACTCACATGTAATATTGGTATCGGTATGGTTTAAAATACCCATACCACGGGGGCCTCTAATGAAGAAACCGACACAACAATCATCACCGCCACATCCACCAACACCAACACCACTATAACCACCAGCACCACTACCATCACCAACACCGCTACCACCACCAATATCATGAACACTACTTTCAAAGGGCTTATAGTACCTGGCCTTGCTAAATACAAGCTTATAACACAGTCAGGAAAGCAATCAATGATGAGGAAGAAATGATACACCAGAAATTACTTTTGGTTTACCATATACAGGTATTTGCACTATGTATTAACCAGTATAACAAAACATGAATAAAGTTAGGAGAGTTTAGTTATGAGGACTCTCACTGCCACAGATTTAAACAGTCCATACAGAACACAGATTCTAATATAGTGTTAACCAACTCAAGGTTTATGAGTGTTTGAAGGTCCAAAGTTCCCCTACATGCAGGGTAGCTTAACCTGAGCCCCACTTCTCCCAACCTGAAAAAGCCGAACCTCCAGCGTAACTGAAAGTCGCCTCCATTCAAGGCAGGAGAGATATCAGATCTGGAAAAGACACTTTGTGCCCACACACTGCGAATAAAGAATTTAAATACTGGGAACTCCTCAAAGTACTTTTTATTTACTCCCTTAGGTTAATGAGATAGTGATATCACATAATATACATATGGTAGATTTTTTTGAGGGCTCATTCCCAAATTTACACACTACCATGACAACGTAGAGTGAGAAATGCTGGAGTTAGTGCCAAATAGACTCAATGAAAACCATGGGTACCATACCTTACCTTTGAAGAGTTTTTCTAGAGTTTCACTATCGTAGCCCGACCATAGGCCAGGCTCGTCTGGTGCTTGCCTGGTCAACCAGGCTGTTACAATTGGAGACCCGCTGCCCCACATATCCATCATAGCCTGGTTGATCTGGCACCTGGTGAAGATACTTGTCCAGTTTCCTCTTGAAGGCTTCTACACTTGTTCCAGCCGTGTTTCTGATATCGGCAGGGATTCTGATTCTGTTTTGTTGATTCTGACAATTTGTGTCCTGTTGCTAAGATAGGACTTAAACCAGTCTACGGAACTTATGTCGATAGCTTGAAGTTTCTTACATAATATATTGTGGTTGACAGCGCCAAAGGCCTTTTGTAAGCCTAAGGTGACTATTCCTATGAGGTTCCCTGTCGACATTTCAGTTTTCATGTAGTCCATCAGATTAATTAAGGAGGTGTCGGTTGAGTAAGATCTCCTAAAGCCTGACTGGTAACTATGGAGAATGTTGTTGTCATTAAGATACTTAACTACTTGACAGTACACCGCCCTCTCTAGAATTTTGGATATTACACTGAGTATACTAACAGGACTATAGTTGGTGACATCAACCGTGGTTACAATGAGAAAACCCTGTGTCTACATCTGTGATTCAAACCCTCGAGCAGCAATGAAAAATGTTGTTGGAACAAGTCTAGCAGATTTCATGAGATAATAAGATATCGCTACCTTAACCAAGTGCCAGATCAACCAAGCTGTGATGGCTGTACAGGCCAGCAGACAGGCAAAAGCAACAGCCCGGTTGAACAGGCAATTAACAGGAAATTCACGTTTCCTAAAACTGACCCGTGAGTATAGAATAACTCTCGAAACCGGCCACATACATATGACAGGTGTGTTACAGGAATGTTCCACGACTTCCTCACTGATGTTTTCCTTCCTCTTAGTACGTCCACTTGTTGCTAAGTTTTATTTTTTAGTAACTGCTTTTGTGGTTGTCGTAACTGTTGTAGGTGATGGTGATGGCGAAACAATAACCGATTCTAATGATTTGCTGCATTGGTGGAGGCAATGGTGGTGATGGTGGTGGCGGTTTAGCGATTGAGAATACTGGTGAATTATATTGCTTGTGATGGTGATTGACACTACAGGATTGGTACAATCGTGATGTGGGTGGTGTAAGAGTAGTGATGAGTAGAATTTGTTTTTATACTGGTGGTGGTGGAGTAGTAATGTACATCTGCTGGCTTAGTACCATGTTCACTGTTAGTACCATGTTCACTGTTAGTACCATGTTCACTGTTAGTACCATGTTCACTGTTAGTACCATGTTCGCTGTTGAGAAGTGCTGCCTTCCACGGATGCTTTCTTATAATAATAATAATGGTTGTGATGGTGCTGTAGCATTCCACTGGTTGAATCATGCTTGTTGAACCAAGGAATTGAAATTATCCTTCCCATAACTGAAGATGATTACAGTTATGGAAAACTTTATTTTTACCTAAGCAGTAGACTTTTTTTTCATGTCAGCACAATGTATCTGGGAAAAGAAGATATATAGGCAGGAGCGAGGTCAGGTCAGATGGGAGGAGAGGTCAGATGAGGTGGTAGTGGTCATACTTGATGGATGCTCTCGTCGATAGGCTTCGTTTAGCAACTGTCTTGCTAAGCGTTTGGACAACTAAATATCCATCGTTCTGCATAATGGTGTTGGAATTTGTAATTTGAAACATTACGAAGCACTTTTTTCTTGAATTTTTTATTTTCCCTATTTTCCTTAGATGGTTGTGAGAGTTTGTGTCGAACGCATTGTCCAAGATCTCAATCTCTGGCGATTGGTAGGTCTCTTGCAAGTTCTCCCACGTACATTTATGACATCCTACCCATAGAATTTCATGCACACCAACACTCTCTTCTTAGTTGCTGTTCTTCTGTTTTGTGTTCTATCATGGATGAGGTAGCGACCGAAACTTTGCTGTAGGTCTGGTTTAGTATTTTTGACATTTTCTGCATCATTACAGGAAAGGAAGGGAAGAATCTTTCGATGTTATTAGTGATTTTGGGTTTTCTAAGGATTTGTGCAGTTTCCTGTCTGTAATTTTGAAAGAAGAATGTAGGATAATACCTTTTCATGAATATATCTTTGATAGTGTTACATTCTTGTACGAAATAGGACTACAAACTTTATAGGTGCTTAGAAAGAAATGGTTAAGATACTCGGCTTTGTATAGTAAATTATTGGTATGAGAAGTCATTTCTCTTGGTGCTTTCTTTGCAATATATATATATATATATATATATATATATATATATATATATATATATATATATATATATATATATATGCAATAAGATCACAGTAAACAAGTGATTTCAGAATATGCAAAACAACCACTCTGAAAGAATAGAGAAATTCCAAGCGCTTTCGTGACTACTCACATTATCAAGGAACTTTGAAAGTAAAGCAACCAAGGAAGGTATATAAGGGGTCTGGCCAACACCTCACCATCAGATCCCACAACCGTTAAACACCTGACACGCGCCGACCCAACTGGATAGGTCCTTTGCACAACTCACCCACAAACTATTCTACCCAAGAAAATTTAAAAATTATTATTTGTCCAGTGTATTATTAAATTCTTCCCAAATTCTATTAATTATAAATGGATCTAATTTATATAAACCAAAGGAAATATTCATATTATTGTCAAAACTGCTTTTTATGAAACAAGATTCAATTATATTCCTGTCGACCATGGACTTGCTTGATACTACTTTCTCAACTTTTTGAAAATCAATTGGATGGTTAAAATCTCTTACATGAATAAATAGAGCATTGGAATCTTGTCCAGTTCTAATGCTATATTTATGTTGTTTTAATCTTAGTTCGAGATTTTTACCAGTTTGACCGTAATAAACTTTATCGCAAATTTTACAAGGAATCTTATAGACACATCCATCAGCATTTTGGGGGGAATTCTTTATCAAAATTTTTTTTACTGTATCAAGATTTTTGAATACAACTTTAATATTAAAAGTCTTAAGAAGAGAAGGCATATCAAGCAAGTTTTCATGGTAAGGGAGAACCAACATATTTTTAGTTGAATAAGGCTGGTTGTCCCTTTTTGGATTGTATAAAGTATTTCTAGCAACTATAAAAGATTTATCAATTACATTTCTTGGGTATTTTAAATCATTACCTATTTCATAAATTTTGGATATTTCCTCATCTATGAACTCAGGACTACAAATTCGTAAAGCTCTCAAAAACATTGATGAGAAAACAGACAGTTTGACTCTATCTTGATGCGAGGAATAATAGTGGACATAGGAACAGTTATTTGTAGGTTTTCTGTAAATTTTAAATTTGAATTCATTATTACCCTTAATAATTAAAACATCTAGAAAAGGCAATGAGTTATTTTCTTCAAACTCAACAGTAAAGTTTATAGAATGGGCTAAGCTATTTAATTTTCCAAGGAAATGGTGTATATCTACATTTTTGGGCATAAGACACAAAATATCATCAACATATCTGAACCATTTAGCTCTATTAGGGAGGATTGTGTTAAGCAACCTTGTTTCAAAAAATTCCATGTATAGGTTACTAAGAACAGGTTAGCCCATTCTATAAACTTTACTGTTGAGTTTGAAGAAAATAACTCATTGCCTTTTCTAGATGTTTTAATTATTAAGGGTAATAATGAATTCAAATTTAAAATTTACAGAAAACCTACAAATAACTGTTCCTATGTCCACTATTATTCCTCGCATCAAGATAGAGTCAAACTGTCTGTTTTCTCATCATGAAGGATGGGAGAGAACTTACTCTTACCTACTAGTAAGGTCTGAGAAAATGTAGATAAAATACTTAACCAGGCTAACAACAGTGTCAGTCATGACAAAATGAGAACTCACATAACACAAGAACAAGATCAGCAACCATGAAGAGAGTTCTGGCGTGTATAAAATCCCATGTAAAGGATGTGATAAAATATATGTTGGAGAGATTACCAGAGACCTAAAAATGTTTTAGTAATCACAAGAACGCCTCCGAGAATAACAGCTTGAACAATGCCTGCATTTAACACAACCTCTCAATCACTGTATGAAATTGTCTGAAGCCGAGCAAGTTATTAAGGAACAAGACAAATTTAAGACAAAATGCTTAGAGGCTACTCTAATTGCAACTTCCGTATAATAATGTAAAAATGGTTGTCCAAATCCTTATCAGTATATTTACTGAGTAAAGCCTCTTATCGTGTCCAACCTTCAAGTTGAGTCACTACCACCGCATCTTCTCCTAGCATATGACTTTTCCTAGCATTTGGCGTCTCTTAGCACCCGACCTCTTCTAGCACCTGGCCCTTAGCACCTCACCTCTCTTAGTCCCTGATGTCTCCTCGCTCCTGCCTATGTAGTCTTTCTCCCCCGCTTTATTCTACTGACTGGTAAAAAAAACTTTTACATAAACGAATCGTTATCTAAATAAAGCATTCTGTAACTGCAGTTTGTCTATGATTATATACAAACTGACGGTATAAATTCGTTGAATCAAACCTGATTGTCTCCCTTCCCCAGGCGCTGCATCACCCATATTGATTTAGCGCTTCCTAAATAATAATTCAGAAGTTATATTATCTTGGTGTTGTTGTGGTATTCGTGGATATTATTGCTTTGGTACCATAGTCCGAATCCGAATCGAGGAGGACGAGATCTGTCGTAAGATGGGAAGGAAGAAGGATATGGAAGGATGGAAATAACTGGAAAAGGATGGGGAGGAGGGGAAGAGGAGGAATCAAGGCAAGTGGCCCAACCACTTTGGGACATGTGGTACAAAAGTATTGGAGACGTAGATAGAGAGGCTTGACTGATGTCATTGCTTGGCTCACTAGGAGAGGATGGCGAAGGCAGCGGTAGGAGCTGGGAGTGTCAGAAGGCAGCAAGCAGGATGAGTTGGTTATGGTCTTAAACCGTTTATCAGTGCGGTAAATTGTTTTCGGGAGAGTTGTATCACACTTATGGAAGAGCTGTAGTATTATTCGTTGGTTTGGAGTTGGTGGAGTATCTGGTTGTAGGTAGGGAATGGTCTTTCTTCGCTTTGGTACGATACAGTGTTGTCTTGGAGATGTTGGATGAGTTCTAGGCGAGTCATGCTTGCAGGGTACAGCCTCGTGGTGTAGAATATGAGTCCTTTGTGTTTAACCCATGGTGTTCCAGGTAATCGACATGAGCTAAGTAGAGAAGGCGGTGGTGGAGTAGAGGAAGGTGGTGTTGCTTCGTTTTCAACTTCAGTAGACGAATTAGAAGATGTTTCTGGCGGTAAGGCTTCTGATTGGTTGGATTCAGTGAGAGGTGGTGACGGTGGAGGCTTCTCATTGGTCGTTGTTGGATTGACGTCACTAGTTGGTGGTGTTGATGGAACTTCTGCAGAAGAGTTGGCGATTAAGTTTTTGGTGAATTTGAGAATTTCTTCAGAAGGTGGAGATGCTGGAAAAGTAAATGAAGGCATGTTATTTAATGCAAATAACTCGTTGATGGTAAAGTTAAATGATCCAGGTACAGCCATGTTTTGCATATGAGCGTATAGTAGACAGTAGTGAATCTTCGTTACGTCACATGTTGGAGGAGTGATGGTAGTGGTGGTGGTGGAGGCGGGCTGAGTAGATGCTTGAAGTAATTTTGTAGTGTCTGCTTGTATTTTTGCAATTGCTGCATACGTTGGAGTGTTGCTAGTAGGTTTTTTCTTTGGTGCATCTTGTGTTTTCTTCATAATATCCTTTCTTGTAGGACATTTTGCTGCCAGTGTATGGTGATCATTACTCTTGCAGTTTAAGCACGCTGGTTGTGTTGGAGCAGCAGCGGTGCAGGAACTGAAGGCGTGTCCCTCACTACCACATGTAGTGCAAAACTTCTTGTCTTTTACTGGACATGCTTTGGTGGTGTGATGGTATAAATAACAGTTCCAGCAATGTAGGTAGGGCTGATGTAGTAGTAGTAGACAGCAAGACCTTCGTTCAGTGCAGTGGCAGCCATGTTCACGTCGGTGAAGGTGACCTTGATCATGGACGTTGCATTTGGGATTTTTGTAATGCTGTCAACAGTAGCCGAAGTATTTTGCGTCTCGATGGATGACTTGAGTTCAGCAGGTGTTTGAGACGTCAGAATCTTGTCCAGTTTTTTAGGAATACTGATTTCCTTGCCCTGAGGGCAGGAGATGACGTAACAGTAAACCCTTGAGTAGTAAGAGTAGTGATGGCTTCTGTAGTGAGTAGCTTCTCTGCTTCAGCATCATCGTGACACACAACAATGAATGCTTCTTTCAGTGACAATATGGTGTTGAATTTTACTTCCAGTGCTCCCTGAACAACAGTTGCAAGAGCAATCTTCGTTGAATCATCAACGGTACCATTTCTTGGTTTGATCTTTACACGATTTGCGTAGCTCATCGTGTAAGTCAAGGCGATGACAACGCTGGTAAAGGTTCCCCTCCCCAACGGGGATCGTAGGGAGACAGAGTAAGTAAGGAGAGCTGCTGTGACCTGCCTGGGCGAGAGTCAAGAGCAGAATCCATTTGTCAATTTGGTACCATAGTTATGAGATAAATAAAATGCCTAATGACTCTACCATGCCACTTTGTGGTAACACCGTTCTTCCTTGTGGCAGTACCAAACTAGCTGGTGGTGGAATCATGCCACCTACCACCCACCAGGCGACAGAAGAAACAAGCAGATAAGACACATTCCCCATAAAAAATATAATCTTCAACAAGCAACATAAACACTATGTTGCTGTTGCTATGTTGCTGTTAATATGTAATTATTTATTTGTTATTACCAATTTATAGGCACTGGAGCACAGTTATCCTCCCTGTGCTGCCTTAACCTCCCTGCAATCGCAGGGAGGTAAAGGGTTGAACTCCAGCTGTTGGTCCCGGTACAGCTTACACTGTGTCATACTTTACATCTTCCAATTCTTTTCCACTCTTACACTGAATCTATATGTGTGAAATTGCCACAGAATGAAATTGATGTACCTTCGTGAATAGCGCGCACGCACGCGCGCGTGTGTGTACTCACCTAATTGTGGTTGCAGGGGTCGATACTCAGCTCCTGGCCCCGCCTCTTCACTGACCGCTACTGGGTCCTCCCTCTCCGTGCTCCATGAGTTTTATCATACCTCGTCTTAAAACTATATATGGTCCCTGCCTCCACTACATCACTTCCCAGACTATTCCACTTCCTAACAACTCTGTGGCTGAAGAAATACTTCCTAACATCCCTTTGACTCATCTGAGTCTTCAGCTTTCAATTGTGACCTCTTGTTTCTGTGTCCCATCTCTGGAACATCCTGTCTCTGTCCACCTTGTCTATTCCACGCAGTATTTTGTATGTCGTTATCATGTCTCCCCTGACCCTCCTGTCCTCCAGTGTCGTCAGACCGATTTCCCTTAACCCTTCTTCATAGGACATTCCCCTTAGCTCTGGAACTAGCCTTGTTGCAAACCTTAGCCCTTTCTCTAATTTCTTGACGTGTTTGACCAGGTGTGGGCTCCAAACTGGTGCTACGTACTCCAGTATGGGCCTGACGTACACAGTGTATAAAATCTTGAACTATTCCTTACTGAGGTACCGGAACGCTATTCTCAGATTTGCCAGGAGCCCATATGCCGCAGCAGTTATCTGGTTAATGTGTGCTTCTAGAGATGTACTCGGTATTATACTCACTCCTAGATCTTTCTCCTTGAGTGAGGTTTGCAGTCTTTGGCCTCCTAGCCTATACTCTGTCTGCGGTCTTCTTTGCCCTTCTCCGGTCTTCATGACTTTGCATTTGGCTGGGTTAAATTCTAGGAGCCAGTTGCTGGACCACGCATCCAGCCTGTCCAGGTCTCTTTGTAGACCTGTCTGGTCCGCATCTGATTTAATTTTCCTCATTAATTTCACATCTGCAAACAAGGACACTTCTGAGTCTATCCTTTCCGTCATGCCGTTCACCTATACCAAGAATAGCACTGGTTCCAGGACTGACCCCGCTCGTCACGGGCGCCCACTGTGATACCTCATCACGGACCATGACTCACTGTTGCCTCCCTGTTAGATATTCTCTGATCCATTGCAGTGCCCTTCCTGTTATATGTGCCTGTTCCTCTAGCTTGTGTACTAATCTCTTGTGAGGAAGTGTGTCGAAGACCTTCTTGCAGTCCAAGAAAATGCAATCAACCCACCCTTCCCTCTCATTTCTTACTTCAGTTACCTTGTCATAAAACTCTAGTAGGTTTGTGACACAGGATTTGCCTTCCATGAATCCGTGCTGGCTGTCGTTTATAATCTTGTTCCTCTCCAGATGCTCTACCATAGTTTAGTGCTTCATTTCTGTCTCCTTTCTTAAAGATGGGGACTACATTGGCCTTCTTCCATACTTCAGGTAGTTGCCCAGTTTGAAGGAAAGTGTTGAAGATTTTGATTAGTGGCACACACAGTGTCTCTGCTCCCTCTCTAAGGACCCATGGAGAGATGTTGTCTGGTCCCACCGCCTTTGAGGTATCAAGGTCACTTAGGAGCTTCTTCACCTCCTCCACAGTTGTAATTCATCCAACACTTCTTGGTGTATCCCTTGTTGGTGTACCCCACTGTTTTGTCTTCCCAGTGTCCCTTCAGCCTCCACTGTAAATACTTCCTGAAATCTCATGTTGAGCTCCTCACATACTTCTTGGTCATTTCTTGTGAGCGCCTCACCTTCTTTCCTCAGCCTGATTACCTGGTCCTTGATTGTTGTCTTCCTCCTGATGTGGCTGTAAAGCAGTTTTGGCTCAGACTT
Source organism: Cherax quadricarinatus (assembly GCF_038502225.1). Taxonomy (NCBI): domain Eukaryota; kingdom Metazoa; phylum Arthropoda; class Malacostraca; order Decapoda; family Parastacidae; genus Cherax; species Cherax quadricarinatus. The sequence goes on along the minus strand of NC_091296.1, from coordinate 33,828,626 downwards.
GACTTTCGATGCTTTGTCGTTGTCGTACTGCTGCTGGGTCTCCCTCCTTATCTGTGCATACTCATTTCTGGCTCGTCGACTAATCTCTTTATTTTCCCGAGTCCTTTGCCTTCTGTACTTTTTCCATTCTCTAGAGCACTTAGTTTTTGCCTCCCTACACCGGGTAAACCAGGGTCTCGTTCTGTTCTTCCCATTATTTCTGTTACCATTGGTAACAAACCTTTCCTCTACCTCCTTGCATTTTGTTGTTACGTAGTCCATCATTTCGTTTGCTGTGTGAGTGTATGTGCTTGTGTTTGTCAGTTATTTTCCTTAGTAATTAAAAAATATTACATATAATGCCAAACATTTTGAACAAGAACACAGAGTGAAAACATGGGAGTACATGAGAAAGGCAGATAACAGAGAACTTTCGATTCCTCTCCGAGGCTATCTGTGGAGAATAACTATATGCAGTCATAAAAACAGGAAGGATGGGAAAATATAACATACCATAGTGAAAAATTAGTATCTAATTTACAGGAGATATGGAAGTGGATGGAGGGCATAGCTTACAACCCACCTCTATTTCATCATTTCTCTTTCTATTGTAACTAGTTGTGTTACTCCACTGCCACTCACAGAGTTGTATCACTGGATCTACTTCTGGTTACCACTAGCTTTACGTCTACATACTGTGATGGAAGTGAATGCACATCACTTTTATAACTAATACGATCATCTGCTTCAGCCACTACTATTGTTAACTCTGCTGGCTCGTTATCTACAAATAATTCTGATGAAGTTGTATAATAAACATCTGGAATCCGTTGATTTCACTTTACCTCTGCGCAATTTCTAGTTGAATAATATTCTTGTGACGTGCTTGTCCAGCTCACAGCTTCAGCGGGTAGGTTGTGTCACTCGGGCATAATTATATTTGCAGAGACCTTAACATACTTTCGTGTTACATCTTCTGACCTGAAGCTTCATTCCATTGTTTTAAGTTACTTTGTACTTCAAATATTTCCTCGTATTTGAGTATATCTTAAAAGTTTAAATGAGAAGTTCTCGTAGCCTCTGTTTCCAAAAGAGAAAATATTAAGTGCATTGAGTCTTGTCTCATATTTTTTTTTAGTAATTTTACGTTGATAAATTAGACACATGTGCAACTCTTGGGTATCTTTATTGAGGAAACGTTTCGCCACACAGTGGCTTCATCAGTCCATACAAAGGAGAATCTTGAAGAACAGGAGGAGAATGAGGTAATAAGTCCCTCAACCTTGAGTCGATGTGGTCAGTCCATCAATCTTGAATAGAATACGGCATACGTGCTGAGAAGAAGCTTATAAACCGTTGGCAGGAGAGGTGCAGCAGTCATAGGTCGTGTAACATTTGTTCAATGTTGAAGTAGGTCGTGCCCAAGAATTAGGCAAGCGAAGAATTCCCAAGTATTAAGATCCCAAGAAGTTGCAGTGTCTGACAGGTTTGTAGATGAATGGTTCAGAGAACCGACATGTTGATAAATTAGACACATGTGCAACTCTTGGGTATCTTTATTGAGGAAACCTGTCAGACACTGCAACTTCTTGGGATCTTAATACTTGGGAATTCTTCGCTTGCCTAATTCTTGGGCACGACCTACTTCAACATTGAACAAATGTTACACGACCTATGACTGCTGCACCTCTCCTGCCAACGGTTTATAAGCTCCTTCTCAGCACGTATGCCGTATTCTATTCAAGATTGATGGACTGACCACATCGACTCAATGTTGAGGGACTGATTACCTCATTCTCCTCCTGTTCTTCAAGATTCTCCTTTGTATGAACTGATGAAGCCACTGTGTGGCGAAACGTTTCCTCAATAAAGATACCCAAGAGTTGCACATGTGTCTAATTTATCAACATGTCGGTTCTCTGAACCATTCATCTAATTTTACGTTGTTGACTGCTCCTCTCTCTACTCTTTCCATCCACTATATCCTCTTCTTTTCTCTAATTTCGAAACTAAAACTGTACGACATATTGAAAATGCGATCTAATAAGTGCATTATAGTGTCAATATAGTGTTTAGTGTTTTGTATCTGATGTTTCTAGCTATGGAACGTAGCATTCTGAATCCTTGCTCCTGGCAGATAGTGTTTCGTACTTCCGAGGTCCTTGCTTATGATTACTATATTACCACCCAAAGGTCCTTTTCTTCTCTCATTTCAGTTAGCGTGTTGTCAGATATTTTATATTAGCGTTAGAGACTGTTACATCTTGCACGTCTCCGACCACAGCGGTAACTTGTCCACAACATTCTGGATACTCAGTATACTTTGGTTGCTGCATTTTTCCCAATTTTGTAACATATACAAATTTTGCTATCTTAGATATTAGCCCTATCTCGAGATCATTTTGCTATCTTAGATATTAGCCCTATCTCGAGATCATTTTGCTATCTTCGATATTAGCCCTATCTCGAAATCATTTTGCTGTCTTAGGTATTATCCAGAAACCAATCCAGAGGAATTCTATTCTTTACGTGTAGCCACTTAAAATCCTATCTGTTCAGGATCGGCCACTGTTTTCTGTCTGTAAGTCAGTCATTTACCAAGGCATGAAATTTGTCTCCTAAACCAAGTGCTTTTGTTGTGGCCAGCAATCTTCGATGGGGTACCTTGTCGAAGGCCCCTGCAAGTCTAGAAATGCAACTGTTCGGACTCTTTCATCCCAGTTTTTGTGTACTTAATTGAATAAAATCGTGTAAATTAGTCAGGCATGATCTGTTGTGGAATCCATACTACTCTCTAGTCATAAGTATCTTGAAACAGATGTTAAACTGATGGGACGATAGTTGAGGGAACGTCTTTGCATTCTTTTCTAAATATTGGGTAACATTTGCTAGTTTCCAGTCGTTTGGCACCTTACCGTCTTTTAATGACCTGTTAAATATTACAGGTAATTGGTAAGTGATTTGGTATCTACATTCTTTTATGGCTCTGGCAGATATTTCATCCGGTTCGCTTGTTTTGTTGATATTCGACTTGTAAGGTAAAAGGATACAAGTGATATTTTCGCTCTCCTGGAGAGCGAAACGTTGCCACAGTGAACCGTCACATTAGTTGCACTTGTGTCCTTTTACCTTGCATATTGTCGGTAATTTTACCAACATTATTACAATATTCAACTTCTATAAGTATTCTGCTAATTTTGCCAATGCTTAGTTTGACAGCGTCACGCCCTAAAAACAAATTTTGTGGCCTGGGAACGTTGGTGTCTTGCTCACCTGAAAATGCAAACCCGAACGCTGCGTTGAGGCTTGAAGCTAATTCTCTGATGTACTTGCTTCGGCAGTACATATACTAAAATTGGAACGATACAGAGAAGATTAGCATGGCCCCTACGCAAGGATGACACGCAAAATCGTGAAGCGTTCCGCATTTTTAAGCAAATAAATGGATGGGTGGGGAAGGAAGTTAGTATGGGCAGGGGACTGAGACAGGGATGCCTTATGTCTCAGATCCTATATGCATGTCTACAAGATCCTCTGTATAGGATGATTAATGTCGGGGTGGGTGAAGGGGGGGTAAGGCTTCGGGGTGCTACTGGTATAGTTGGGTATGTTGACGACACGACGGTTTTAGTAGGGGGAGAGGAGGGATTAAGGAATGTAGGTCGCATCGTTGAGATATTTAGTGGAGCAACAGGTATACGTCTTAATTGCGTCAAGTCTAAATTATTAGAGGTTGGTTCGTGGGTGGGAAAGAACTTGGGAAATAAGTATGGATGGCAGGTAGTAGAACAGATTAAAGTCTGTGGGGTTTTATACAGAAAGGTAGGACAGGAAGCTAGAGAGGCCAATTCCGTAAGTGTTGTGCAAGAAGTTTTGAGGAGTTGTTAAATTAGACACATGGACTGACCACATCGACTCATATGCCGTATTCTATTCAAGATTGATGGACTGACCACATCGACTCAAGGTTGAGGGACTGATTACCTCATTCTCCTCCTGTTCTTCAAGTTTATCCTTTGTATGGACTGGTGAAGCCACTGTGTGGCGAAACGTTTCCTCAATAAAGATACCCAAGAGTTGCACATGTGTCTAATTTAACAACGTGTCGGTTCTTTGAACCATTTATCTACAACAAGTTTTGAGGAGGTTGGAGGTGGCGTGTGACAGTGGTCTCTCCATTGATAATGAACGATGAGCGGTTGGTGCAAAAGAAGGTTATGCGTTTTATATGGGGATATGGTTATCATTGGCTGAAGCAAAGGATTGTGGCAACATCAGTGGGGAGGGGTGGTTCAGGATTAATTCCATTGCGTAGTAGACTGAAGAGCATGTATGTGAAACATAGTTATATACGGTTGGGTGGGGCTCGTGGTGTCAGAGGGAGTGAAGTTATGGAAGACGTGCGGCAGTGGTGGGAGGGTATGGAATTGGAGGAGTGTACGAGTATGTTGAAATATTTATTGCGGCTTAGCATACCGGGAAAAGTGTTAGCGCGAGTTTTGGGGAGGTCTCCGAGGGGTTATGAGGTGATGGAGGGGGAGAGTATCTTTCCTTTATATAATTGGGCAGGTATATGGGGTGCATTACGTAAGTTACGTTTTGGAGATGGTTGTAGGAGGTAGATTAATGGTACTGAAAGCATTGAGTTTGGATATAGAGGGAGTGGGTGATAGTGTGAGGAGGGCGGTCATGTATTTAGTAGTGGATTATATTTCTATATCGTGGGTTATGAGGGAGGTGGAGAGGGAAGTGAGAACACGGGCTTTAGCTGAGCATTTTTATAAAACAAAGTGTTGGAATGAGGTCGTGTATGGACGGAGATGGGCTATAGATTTTCTAGTTCAATATAAGGATATAAATGTGCGAGGGTTGCGAGAATTAATGGTGTAATGGTCGGATGGGATTGGTCTCTGCCATGTGTGTTGGGGGGGGGGGGGGGATGAGTGTATTCGTGGCAAAAAAATTTGATCGAATGCTCTTTTGATGCGGCAAAGCTTTAAATTATAATGTGTTTTATCATGGGTGGTCAAGGGGAAGCGAGGGAGCTTCCCAAACTGGTTCGGTATTCTTATATTCTTATGTATGTTACCGGGCATGTATGACACTGCTGTAAATCCTGTAAATATATTGTTACATCATATGTCATGTGATATTATGTTTCAACTTTTTTACATTCGAGTATATATGTATACAGTGAGTACGTGTGTATATCAAGTGTAATGTTCTCATGTCTGTTGGCATTCTTAACTATTGCAAGGTTTTTGTGTTATAATACTAAGTTCGATCATGTGTTCTTTTCTTAATGTCACTTGTAATGTTAGTATCATAGTATGCATATTACACTAATGAAGAAATGTTTTTGTCATCAAGTTACTATGATCCTAGATTTAAATTATGTTGGTTATTCATTTCTGCGTTCAGTCACCAATGGTATGACGTTGTGCAATATGGTGATCTGGGGTAAATGGAGGGGGAGGTTAGTTGTATTATACTTAATTAATGTGTATATTGTATATTGCCGATGGGAAGGGATAATGAGGACTCTCTTTAATTAGTATTACTTGCACAGTATTGTTTCAATGGAATTTTGTATAACGGCATTATACATCTATCAGTTGTGTGCAGTGTATATATTTGATATATTACTGTAAATTGCGATGATTTGATCGCTGTCATGTATAATATTGTATAATCTTGTTTTTCGCACAAGTGTTGGGGGTTGTATTGAATCATGTGAAGAGGAATTTTTGTAAGGGCAATGCAAGACGTGCAGTGTTTCGATTATGAAGAATTTTTGTTTGTTTGTCTGTGGAATATCTGATACTATATACATTTATTTATTTAATGTATTGTATGTTTTAAATAAAATATTTAAAACAATCTCTTTTGTTTGTTGTTCCTCTGTTATCGCTTGTTGACGGTCGTACCTTTCTTTTTACCATTTTTTCCCCAGACATTATTGAAGAATTCTTTCGCGCTACCTGGAGTTTACCTGGAGAGAGTTCCGGGGGTCAACGCCCCCGCGGCCCGGTCTGTGACCAGGCCTCCTCTTAATGTTTAGTGAAATTAGTCTATCAAATTAATTTTTGCTAGTTCTGATTTTAAATTACGTTATCTTTGTAACCATATAACTTGTATGTACTTTGGGACTACAAGTCTATGTAATTTTTGTTTATATGTTATGCTTTTTATCTGTTGTTTCAACTAGTTGCTTTATTTTATCTTTTACATGTTTTAACATCCTTTGTATGTTATTTCTCTCGATGTTTAGATTTCTTTTTGAATTCGCTAACATTGTCTGTGTTCAAGGGTTCAATCCTGTTTACTTTGCTAATATCTCTGGGAATATTACGGCAGTTAGCTGTTCTGTAATTAGGAAGCATCGTGATGTTATTCTGGGCCTGAAAGTTTTTCTTTTTTTGGAAACCGAATAATGTAATGACAGATTGATGGTCTTCCTCCTACCTCATGTAACTGCGTTAGTTCACGATCTGTGATCAAAACGTGATTCATTATATTTTTGCCTCAAATGGTAATGTGGCAGCTTGTGGTGAAAAATTGTCCCCAGTGATGTTGACAAGTCTAGCTGCTTCCTGGTCCTGTGATAAATGTTTCCAACTTATGTTCGGAACATTAAAGTCGCCAACTAATTTTACCTCTTTGTTACTTTAAATTACCTTAATTTTGTCATACAAAAAGCGTGTCGTTCCTCTTGCTTTGTCTAAGGGATGATTAATAACGTTCAATAAAATTTTTGGTTCCCATTTCCTGAGGTTTCCACATACACGGATTTATATATTAGTACATCATACAGTTTAATTTCAGTCGCATGAAGTTTATTGATAACATACAGGGTTACTATTATCTTTTTTATGAGTGTGATCTCTATTAAAATATTGCAACCAGTCAAGGCCGTTTCTCTTATCAGGTGGATCTTTGTATTAAACCAAGATTCACTCAAAGCAGTAATATCTAGATCCTTATTATTATTATTATTAAAGATTCGCCGGTATTCTCCCGGCCCGGGCCTTTTCCAAGTGGTGGCCCGGCCTTGGCTCCCTCTTTAGGGAGTGTCTGAGACCGAAGTCTCCCATGGGAGGAGGCACAAGTACCTCCTCATCTTTGGGACCAACTGTCCCCAGGCCTAGCCACAAGCTAGGCCTCTCTGGTCTGCCATCCCCGCCCCAAGGGAGCAAATGGGAATGACAGTCTTATGAGCTAAAAGCTCGGACTCAGGCACCTACCCTACCCTAGAAGGGTTAGGCATGGTGTCGATCGATCTAGATCCTCTGATAATGTGTAAGTAGATATTTCATCCCGTTTTATTTTTAATATTCTACGAACATTTGTGTAAAATGATATATTTAAAGGAACAATATCATATGAACGTCAGTGATGTGATTTAAAGTTTTTTATTATTTATTTTTGTTAATAAACGTTACTGAACAAACATTGTAGCGATATTATATTTTTCAATGTCCATCCATAGTATTTCTGTGCATATTATTTAACAGTTTTATTATGTTCCCCATAAACAACCTCTGAGAGGTAGTCAGGTAGTCAAAAATAGCTGCATATGTTGTTTGTGTTGTCATTAATAATATTTTAATACAGTGGATTATTGCATATTGAATACAGCGTTTTAATTTTTGCTCCATTGATTTATCCCCAATAACTTAGGCGACAAGAAGACTGTTAAAACTGATCACTCGTGAAATAATGAATTTTGTAACAAGAAATGTACTGCTTGAAGTTCCAACAGTACCAGTGAACAGATAATGAACAGTCAGGTAGTTATTCCTTGCTAAGTACTGGGTGGAACTCGTCAAGTTTTCAACGATCTACAGTCTCCATCACTTGTGTCAATGTTTCCTCGTGAAACAATAATTATGCAGTAAATGTGTCACAGTGTAAGTGAAATCATCTTAAAATGTTGTGTCCACTCTGAGAGTTCCTGCGTAGTTCCACGTGTCATGTCACACGAATTTCATTACTCAAACAAAATAATAGATATAATCAAGAAGAAACAGGTAATTATAAACTAACATACGTCGTACTTTAATATTTGAAAGTCATGATTTATTCCTTAAGTGAATATTCAGAGGCTGAATAATATTAACATTAATAAAAATTAGCCCTTTATTTTGAGGTAAGTCACGTGACTCACTATGTTTATACTGAAAGTAATTAAACAAATTTAACATATGAAACAGCTAACAAAGGAACTAGAGCTACCTCTCTTTCCTTGCTCTAAACCTTACTACCTCCCGTTAATTAACACTAATAATTCGTAGTAAAAGACAAAGTTTGTATAGCGCTCATTATGTTAAAGAAAACTAAAGTAAAGCTGCTTGGACGCTGTTTTTTCCACAGACTAAGACCAGTTACTCTACCTTAGCTTATTTTAAAGTTGAGTCGTAACTAAGGTATGCTACAACAACCCTTCTCCCATCCCTACCCATCCCCAGCACCTATTTACAGCTAGGTGAACTTGGGAAGCAGGTGTAAGGAAACTTGCCAGTATGTCTCAGTTGGCATGGGGATCGATCTCTGCCATCAAGGAACAATTATAACTACCATGACGTTTTCATTTACTCATCAAATATAACCTAAAACTTTTTTAAGTACTCTTTCTGCATCCATTCTTTTCTGAAGTATAACCAATAACTTTATTAAAGCTCCCACTTCAGCAACCGTAGTTACATTAAGTATACCATATAACTTTATTAAGTATACCATATAACTTTATTAAGTATACCATATAACTTTATTAAGTATACCATATAACTTTATTAAGTATACCATATAACTTTATTAAGGAAGAAATTACAATAAAACGCGTAACTGCAAACATGAAAAACAATACTGCAGTTGTATTTTTGTCATAACTTAATTAAAATTGGCACTTCACTGGTTTCTGTGATGTACTCACCCAGTTGTACTCACACAGTTGTACTCACCCAGTTGTACTCACACAGTTGTACTCACCCAGTTGTACTCACACAGTTGTACTCACCCAGTTGTACTCACACAGTTGTACTCACCCAGTTGTACTCACACAGTTGTACTCACCCAGTTGTACTCACACAGTTGTACTCACACAGTTGTACTCACCCAGTTGTACTCACACAGTTGTACTCACCCAGTTGTACTCACACAGTTGTACTCACACAGTTGTACTCACACAGTTGTACTCACACAGTTGTACTCACCCAGTTGTACTCACCCAGTTGTACTCACACAGTTGTACTCACACAGTTGTACTCACCCAGTTGTACTCACACAGTTGTACTCACCCAGTTGTACTCACACAGTTGTACTCACCCAGTTGTACTCACACAGTTGTACTCACACAGTTGTACTCACACAGTTGTACTCACACAGTTGTACTCACCCTGTTGTACTCACCCAGTTGTACTCACCCAGTTGTACTCACCCAGTTGTACTCACACAGTTGTACTCACACAGTTGTACTCACACAGTTGTACTCACACAGTTGTACTCACACAGTTGTACTCACCCTGTTGTACTCACCCAGTTGTACTCACCCAGTTGTACTCACACAGTTGTACTCACACAGTTGTACTCACACAGTTGTACTCACACAGTTGTACTCACACAGTTGTACTCACACAGTTGTACTCACCCTGTTGTACTCACCCAGTTGTACTCACCCAGTTGTACTCACCCAGTTGTACTCACCCTGTTGTACTCACCCAGTTGTACTCACACAGTTGTACTCACACAGTTGTACTCACCCAGTTGTACTCACCCAGTTGTACTCACCCAGTTGTACTCACACAGTTGTACTCACCCAGTTGTGCTCACCCAGTTGTACTCACCCAGTTGTACTCACCCTGTTGTACTCACACAGTTGTACTCACACAGTTGTACTCACCCAGTTGTGCTCACCCAGTTGTACTCACACAGTTGTACTCACACAGTTGTACTCACCCAGTTGTGCTCACCCAGTTGTACTCACCCAGTTGTACTCACCCTGTTGTACTCACACAGTTGTACTCACACAGTTGTACTCACACAGTTGTACTCACCCAGTTGTGCTCACCCAGTTGTACTCACCCAGTTGTACTCACCCTGTTGTACTCACACAGTTGTACTCACCCTGTTGTACTCACACAGTTGTACTCACCCAGTTGTGCTCACCCAGTTGTACTCACCCAGTTGTACTCGCCCAGTTGTACTCACCCAGTTGTACTCACCCAGTTGTGCTCACCCAGTTGTACTCACCCAGTTGTGCTCACCCTGTTGTACTCACACAGTTGTACTCACCCAGTTGTGCTCACCCAGTTGTACTCACCCAGTTGTACTCACCCTGTTGTACTCACACAGTTGTGCTCACCCAGTTGTGCTCACCCAGTTGTGCTCACCCAGTTGTACTCACCCAGTTGTACTCACCCAGTTGTGCTCATTCAGTTGTACTCACCCAGTTGTACTCACCCTGTTGTACTCACACAGTTGTACTCACACAGTTGTGCTCACCCAGTTGTACTCACCCAGTTGTACTCACCCTGTTGTACTCACACAGTTGTACTCACCCAGTTGTGCTCACCCAGTTGTGCTCATTCAGTTGTACTCACCCAGTTGTACTCACCCAGTTGTACTCACCCAGTTGTATTCACACAGTTGTACTCACCCAGTTGTGCTCACCCAGTTGTACTCACCCAGTTGTGCTCACCAATTTGTACTCACAAGATTGTTCCACTTTTTGACATTTCTGTGACAAAAAATACTTCCTAACATCCCTGTGACTCATATGAGTTTTTAATTTTCAACTGGGACCCCCTTGTTGTTGTGTACCATCTCTGAAACATTCTGTCCCAATCCACCTTGTTAATTCCTCTCAGTATTTTATATGTCGTTATAATGTCCCTTTATCCGTCCTGTCCTCCAGTGTCGTCAGGTTAATTTTCCTTAACCTTTCCTTGTAGTGCATATCCCTTACTTCCGGGATTAGTCTTGTTGCAAACATTTTAATTTTCTCTAATGTCTTGAGGTGTTTGACCAAGTGTGGGTTCCTTATTGGTGCTGTATACTCCGATATAGGCCTGATATACACATAGTAGAGTGTCTTGAATGACTCCTTAGATGTCGAATCGCTATTCATAGGTTTGGCAGGCGCCCATATGCTTTAGCAGATATTTGATTGATGTTCATCTTAGGAGATGTGCTCGGTATGATGCTCACCCCACAAACTTCATGGCTTTGCAGTTAGTGGGGTTAAATTCTAGGAGCCATTTGTTGGACCAGGCTTGGAGCCTGTCTAGATCTCCATGTAGGCTTATCTGATCCTGGTCCACCCGTATTCTCATTAGCTTCACGTCGTCTGCAAACAGGTTCACCTCTGAATCTATACCTTCTTTCATATCATTCACATCTACTAGAAACAGCACCGGACCTAGGACTGACCTTTGTAGAACCCCACTCTACACATACACCCACTCTGACACCTCAACACATAACAACACACGCTGTTTCCTTCCTGTCAGGTATTCCCTGATCCACTGTAGTTCTCTCCTTGCTATTCCTGCCTGCTCCTCTGCTTTTCAAACAGTCTCTTGTGTAGTACTGTGTCGAAAGCCTTCTTACAGTCCAAGAATATGCAATCTACCCATCTCTCTCTCTCCTGTCTTACTTCTGTTACCTTGTCGTAGAACTCCAGTAGGTTTGTGATGCAGGATTTCCCTTCCCACTGTAGTTCTCTCCTTGCTATTCCTCCCTGCTCCTCTGCTTTTCAAACAGTCTCTTGTGTAGTACTGTGTCGAAAGCCTTCTTACAGTCCAAGAATATGCAATCTACCCATCCCTCTCTCTCCTGTCTTACTTCTGTTACCTTGTCGTAGAACTCCAGTAGGTTTGTGATGCAGGATTTCCCTTCCCTGAAGCCGTGCTGGCTGTCATGGATGAGCCCTTCTTTTCTATGTGCTCCACCATCGTTGTCCTGATAATCTTTTTCATAACTTTATATACATGTCAGCGACACAGGTCTGTAGTTTAGTGCGGCCTGTGTGTACTCACCTCGCTGGCCGCTACTAGGTCACTCTTCCAGCTCAGTGAGCTTTATCATACCTCTTCTTAAAGCTATATATGAATCCTGCCTCCACTACATCACTTCCCAGACTATTCCACAACCCGACAACTCTGTGACTAAAGAAATACTTCCTTACATCCCTGTGATTCATCTGAGTCTTCAACATCCAACTGTGACCCCTTGTTGCTGTGTCCCATCTCTGGAACATCCTGTCTCTGTCCACCTTGTCGATTCCTCTCAGTATTTTGTATGTCGTTATCATATCCCCCCTATCTCTCCTGTCCTCAAGTGTCGTCAGGTCGATTTCTGTTAACCTTTTCCTCGTAGGACATACCCTTTAGCTCCGGGACCAGTCTAGTTGCAAACCTTTGTACTTTCTCTAGTTTCCTTACGTGCTTGGCTAGGTGTAGGTTCCAAACTGGTGCTGCATATCCCAATATGGGCCTAACGTATACCATGTACAGGGTCTTGAACGATTCCTTATTAAGATGTCGGAATGCTGTTCTTAAGTTTGCTACACGCCCGTAAGCTGCAGCAGTTATTTGGTTGATGTGCACCTCAGGAGATGTACCCGGTATTATACTCAACCCAAGGTCCTTTTCCTTGAGTGAGGTTTGTAGTCTCTGGCCCCCTAGACTGTGCTCCGTTTGCGGTCTTCTTAGCCCTTCCCCAATCTTCATGACTTTGCACTTGGTGGGGTTGAATTCTATGAGCCAATTGCTGGACCAGGCCTGCAGCCTGTCCAGATCCCTTCGTAGTTCTGCCTGGTCCCCGTCCAACTGAATTCTTCTCAATCGGACGGAGTTTATTCCTTCCGTCATATCGTTCACAAATACTAGAAACAGCACCGGCCCTAGGAGTGACCCCTGTGGAACCCAGTTCGTCATAGGCGCCCACTCTGATGCCTCGCCATGTACCATGACCCGCTGGTGTCTTCCTGACAGGTATTCCCTGATCTGTTGCAGTGCTTTCCCTGTTATCTCTGCCGGGTCCTCCACTTTTGCACTGGTCTCTTGTGTGGAACTGTGTCAAACGCCTTCTTATAGTCCAAGAAAATGCAACCTACCCACTCCTCTCTCTCTTGTCTTACTGCTGTCACCCTGTCATGGAACTCCAGTAGGTTTGTGACACAGGATTTCCTTCCCTGAAACCGTGTTGGCTGTCGTTAAGCTCATTCCTTTCTAGGTGCTCCACCACTCTTCTCCTGGTGATCTTCTCCATGACTTTGCATACTATACGTGTCAGTGACGCTGGTCTGTAGTTTAGTGCTTCGTGTCTGTCTCCTTGTTTAAAAATTGGGACTACATATGCTGTCTTCCATACCTCAGGTAGTCTCCTTGTTTCTATAGATGTGTTGAAGATTGTTGTTAATGGTATACATAGCGCCTCTGCTCCCTCTCTCAGGACCCATGGAGAAATGTTATCCAGCCCTCATCGCCTTTGAAGTATCTAGCTCGGTTGTATGTACTGTATCCAACACTTGAAGATGTACCCCACCTCACCGTCTTTCTTGAGTCTCTTCTGTCTCTTCTGTGAACACTTCTTTGAATCTCATGTTGAGCTCCTCACATACTTCACAGACGTTTCTTGTGAACTCCCCTCCTTCTTTCCTCAGCCTGATTACCTGATCCTTGACGTGTGTGTGTGTGTGTGTGTGTACTCACCTAATTGTGGTTCCAGAGGTCGAGTCACAGCTCCTGGACCCACTTCTTCACTGGTCGCTACTAGGTCACTCTTTCTGCTTCATGAGCTTTATCATACCTCTTCTTAAAGCTATGTGTGGATCCTGCCTCCGCTACATCACATCCCAGACTATTCCAATTCCTGACAACTCTGTGACTGAAGAAATACTTCCTAACATCCCTGTGATTCATCTGAATCTTCAACTTCCAACTGTGATCCCTTGTTGCTGTGTCCCATCTCTAGAACATCCTGTCTCTGTCTCTGTCGTTATCATATCCCCCCTATCTATCCTGTCTTCCAGTGTTGTCAGGTCGATTTCCCTTAACCTCTCCTCGTAGGGCATACCCCTTAGCTCCGGGACTAGTCTTGTTGCAAACATTTGCACTTTCTCTAGTTTCCTTGCGTGCCTGGCTAGGTGTGGGTTCCAAACTGGTGCTGCATACTCCCATACTGGGGTATGCAGCACCAGTGTACAGGGTCCTGAACGATTTCTTATTAAGATGTCGGAATTCTGTTCCTAGGATTGCTAGGCACCTGTATATATATATATATATATATATATATATATATATATATATATATATATATGTGTGTGTGTGTGTGTGTGTGTGTGTGTGTGTGTGTGTGTGTGTGTGTGTGTGTGTGTGCACTTCTCTACTTGTAATTACCTGTATAAGTTCTGGGGTAATAAGCTCTAATTCTTGGTCTCACTTATCGTCTCATAATCACCTGATGTAAAAATAACTGTGATGTTTTCTTATTTTTGAACCTCCTGTACAGAGATTCCTTTTACTAAGTCGTTGCTCAGTTCATACCATTTCTTAAACTAGAGAAATGTTTTGTGACATCTTTGTGTCTCAACTGGTTGTGCAGTTTCCAACCCCAGGCTTTAGTTCTTGCTGCATCCCTGGTAAACAGAATATCATATATATCTTAATCATGTACCCCCCTTGGCTTTAGTTATTCCACTGACATATGAGTTACCTCTCCCATTTTTTCACATGACTTATTACGCTCAGCTCAGTTACCAGTCTTGATATACTCTCTCTTGTATCTTTGAAGCTTCACATTGTTTTGCTAGGCGAGAATTCCACACTGATACTCCCACTTGTATGAAAACTTTAAACACATCAATGACGAGGTTCTCCCAGGCTTGTCACATGTTTCTGATGTTATTCTATTTACATGTTTCCCATGTAATTCCCATTTGGATTTAATGATGTGTTGAGTCAGACGTTTTACTTGGTTTTGCGTTTTATCCCCATCATATACATTATCACAACCTCCACATAGAATTATGTAAACCCCTGAGATGACTGGTTCAAGCTTCTCTACTTTGGGCCCGATAAGGTCTTTGACAAAGTATAAGAGTACGTCAGGGAAACCTAGGAAAACGTCTGAACGAAAACAAGAAAGTGTGTAGATGTGACAACTTGATCAACACAGAAGCACCAGACCACCAGCCATTTGATGAACTGATATAACTGATTAAGGAGTAGGAAAACAGACACCTTCAAACAAAAATGCATTAATGTATCTTTGATCTTCATGTTAGACACACTTCCACAGAACAAAGGAGGCTTCGTCTACTCTAAAAAATAAGCACGAATACTGCTTAAAATAATGAACTCAAGGTTGAGGGATGGAACACTTTCACTTAAGGTTGAGGGATGGAACATCCTCAGTCAAGGCTGAGAGATGGAACACTTTCAATCAGAGTCTTATTCATCAACTTGTTACTTATGTATTTAGTACAATAATAAAATTACAGTCAGAAGAACAGGTGACCAGAAGTCGTGAGGTACCAGTTGTCGAGTGTCCTCACCCTCTTATAATTCTTCACCTAGATTATACGGCTCTGCTCTGGTCTCTGTGCAATAAAATGAATATAAATCTTCTGGAGAACATACAAAGAAAAGTTACAAACTTAATTCACTGTGAAAGGAATATTACACACGAAGATATATAAATGGTGTTCAACAGCGACAAGTAGATGATTAAGACACTTGTAAAATACTTGAGTAGCTTTATTGTTGAAGCGATTTGCCTGCGCAGCAGGTGACTTCAGTGGAATACACAGGTGACCAAATTACTATACACAGTAAAAGTGGAGAGGTAATTTGAGATATTAAATCGTCACTTCTGTATTTTACTTAAGCCTTCTGTGCAGACGAAACGTTTCAACACTAAAGATACCCAATTGTTGCCCATGTGCGTTAGTCATCTAATTGTCTGTCTTGTACCATTAGTATAATGATATTTGTCTGGCGGGGTATCTTGGTAAGGAGGACATCTACAATTTTATCGTTTAAGAAATTTTTGATATGATTGCATGTTCTGCCGAGTGAGGAGTAGCAGCCTAGCATGGGCCAGCAGGGATGCTACAGTACTCCTTATTTCTTCATTATTCATTGACGAGGCGTTCGTCTGCTCAGCAGCCTTCTTCAGTCGAAATGCAGAGGAAACAGCAGTAGTAATCCCTCAGCCTGGGAAAGGAAGTCTGAGGCGGTCATTCCTTCAGCTTTGGTGTGTGCTTACCCCAGAAGCTTCATCGGTAGCTATGATGTACACTACTGGAATATTAGTTTAAATAATGGAGATATAAAAGGCTTGCTAAGAATACCTAACCAAGAAACAATGGATTCAAATTTAGAGAGCACTCTTTTTTGTAGTTGAGTTGCGTGAGTATTCTTGCTGTGGTGCTCTTCCGTTCTTGTCTTATTATTTTCTGAAAGCAACAAACAATATTCCTGATTCTTGGGAGAGATTAAGAGTCCTCTTAAGTTTTTCGTTCTTTTATGTCTTATCATTTTGTATTTGAAGTTAATAGTTTTCTGATGAGATATATACTTTCTTGCATTTTTTAAATGTAATTAAATACAGGAAGAAAAAATGTGTGTGGTTTTATGAAGGTTAATAATAATTGATGATAACTCAGTGGTGGGTGCAAGTGTGTCTGGTGCTGACGTCACTAGCTTGAATAAATGAGTCGCTTTATCACCATTATACTCTGAAAAGTCCTTTTATTTATGACTCACTATCTGGGCATAATTTTAGAAACCCATTATTTTGAATGTAACACACAAAACATAAATCTTGAAATAATCTTAGAATCTTGTGGTATTTGAAGTACAGTTCCTTGTATGTCTTTTTTTATCTGACGTTCATTGGTAAAACAAAAAAAAGTATCACCAACATACCTCGCTGGATAATTGCTTAAACAAAACTTGATCGCTGTCTTCCCAGGTACATGCGCCATGCACAGCTAAATCACAGCTATTTTAGGGTCAGTGTGTCTTTTAAGGTATAACAAGGCAGCAATATACTCATTTTAATGTAATTTTCTTACGTGGTTCTTAACGCAGTTTTCTTAATGCTTTCTGTATGTTAACAATACTATTTTCCTTAAGTTAGTATATATTACATAAATCTATGAAAACGTATTTTTAATACAAATGACTAATTAAACTGAAAGAAAAACGGCCGGGAAATGTTTGGCAACGTTGCTTAAGCCTCAATGAACGTTCAGATTATACAAGTGTAAGTGATCATGCGAAAATAATTTGGATAAGACCTGATGACAGATATATGAATAAAACATTACTCAAGGGCAAGTTAAAAGCTTTATTTTATAATTAAAGAGTTATTCTTGTGACGTGTTCGCTCAAGGAGATAATTTTATTGAGGCTCCAAGTGAAACGTAATTAGATCAGTCCACTCATTGTTTAGTTAAGCAACGGTTAACCATCTTTATTAAAGCACTAACAATGCATCTTTGCCACTCACTAAACAAGCACCTGTGACTGGGAAACAAGCACTTGGGAATGTTTTTCAACAACTATAACTATTAGCTCCATACTCCTGGATTTGTTTCAGCGGGTCACTTACTGGTTTCATTCTCTCACTAAGTAGTTCTACGACTCTTCTGTCGTGTGCATTGCGCTCTGATTTATACTTTAACGCTTAAAGTTGTCCTTGTTTCTACAAGAACAATTTATTAAACCATTTAGTTAACTCCTTGCAAACTTTCTTTATATTCCTGGTACGTGCTCTTACTTTTTTCCATCCTTTCTCCTTTCCTTCAGATATATTAGCTGGTCTTTTATTGTCGTCTTACTTCTGATGTAACAATATAGCAGTATCGGTTCAGATTTGTCTTTCACTCTTATGTACTTCATCATCTCATTTGTTGTTTTTCATTTCATTTACCTTTTCACTACACTGTATCGAAGAATTCTTCCATCCTTCAAATCTGATTTCTCCATATATACTTCCACAAGGTATTCGATACTTAATTCTGTACAATATTTATTTGTATGTGTACTCACCTATATATGGTTGCAGGGCCCAGTCACAGCTCCTGGCATTTTCGCTGGTCCCTACTAGGTCCACTGTCTTCCGGCTCCAAGACCATTATTGTACCACCTCTTAAAGCTATGTATGAATTCTATCTCTGGTACTTCACTCTCCGGATTGCTCCATTTCCTGACAGCTCTAAGACTGAAGAAATACTTCCTAACATCCCTGTGACTCATCTTAGTTTCCAACTTCCAGTTGTGTCCTTTTGTTCAGGTATCCCGTCTCTGAAATATTCTGACCTTGTTAGTCTTGTCAGTTCCTCTCAATGTTTAATACGTCGTTATCATGTGTGTGTGTGTGTGTGTGTGTGTGTGTATGTGTGTATGTGTGTGTGTGTGTATGTATGTGTGTGTGTGTGTGTATGTGTGTATGTGTGTGTGTGTGTATGTATGTGTGTGTGTGTGTGTGTGTGTGTGTGTGTCTGTGTGTGTGTGTACTCACCTAGTTGAGGTTGCAGGAATCGAGTCCAAGCTCCTGGCCCCGCCTCTTCACTGGTCGCTACTAGGCCACTCTCCCTTAACCTTGAGCTTTATCATACCTCTGCTTAAAGCTATGTATGGATCCTGCCTCCACTACATCGCTTCCCAAACTATTCCACTTCCTGACTACTCTCTGGCTGAAGAAATACTTCCTAACATCCCTGTGATTCATCTGTGTCTTCAACTTCCAACTGTGTCCCCTTGTTACTGTGTCCAATCTCTGGAACATCCTGTCTTTGTCCACCTTGTCAATTCCTCTCAGTATTTTGTATGTCGTTATCATGTCCCCCCTATCTCTCCTGTCCTCCAGTGTCGACAGGTTGATTTCCCTTAACCTCTCCTCGTAGGACATACCTCTTAGCTCTGGGACTAGTCTTGTTGCAAACCTTTGCACTTTCTCTAGTTTCTTTACGTGCTTGGCTAGGTGTGGGTTCCAAACTGGTGCCGCATACTCCAATATGGGCCTAACGTACACGGTGTACAGGGTCCTGAACGATTCCTTATTAAGATGTCGGAATGCTGTTCTGAGGTTTGCTAGGCGCTCATATGCTGCAGCCGTTATTTGGTTGATGTGCGCTTCAGGAGATGTGCCTGGTGTTATACTCACCCGAAGATCTTTTTCCTTGAGTGAGGTTTGTAGTCTCTGGCCCCCTAGACTGTACTCCGTCTGCGGTCTTCTTTGCCCTTCCCCAATCTTCATGACTTTGCACTTGGTGGGATTGAACTCCAGGAGCCAATTGCTGGACCAGGTCTGCAGCCTGTCCAGATCCCTTTGTAGTTCTGCCTTGTCTTCAATCGAATGAATTCTTCTCATCAACTTCACGTCATCTGCAAACAGGGACACCTCAGAGTCTATTCCTTCCGTCATGTCGTTCACCAATACCAGAAACAGCACTGGTCCTAGGACTTATCCCTGTCGGACCCCGCTGGTCACAGGTGCCCACTCTGACACCTCGCCACGTACCATGACTCGCTGCTGTCTTCCTGACAAGTATTCCCTGATCCATTGTAGTGCCTTCCCTGTTATCCCTGCTTGGTCCTCCAGTTTTTGCACTAATCTCTTGTGTGGAACTGTGTCAAACGCCTTCTTGCAGTCCAAGAAAATGCAATCCACCCACCCCTCTCGCTCTTGTCTTACTGCTGTCACCATGTCATAGAACTCCATTAGGTTTGTGACACAGGATTTCCCATCCCTGAAACCATGTTGGCTGCTGTTGATGAGATCATTCCTTTCTAGGTGTTCCACCACTTTTCTCCTGATAATCTTCTCCATGACTTTGCATACTATACATGTCAGTGACACTGGTCTGTAGCTTAGTGTTTCATGTCTGTCTCCTTTTTTAAAGACTGGGACTACATTTGCTGTCTTCCATGCCTCAGGCAATCTCCCTGTTTCGATGTATTGAATATTGTTGTTAGGGGTACACACAGCGCCTCTGCTCCCTCTCTCAGGACCCATGGGGAGATGCTATCTGGCCCCATTGCCTTTGAGGTATCTAGCTCACTCAGAAGCCTTTTCACTTCTTCCTCGGTTGTGTGTACTGTGTACAGCACTTGGTGGTGTGCCCCACCTCTCCGTCTTTCTGGAGCCCCGTCTGTCTCCTCTGTGAACACTTCTTTGTATCTCTTGTTGAGTTCCTCACATACTTCACGGTCATTTCTTGTTGTCTCTCCTCCTTCCTTTCTTAGCCTGATTACCTGGTCCTTGACTGTTGTTTTTCTCCTGATGTGGCTGTATAAGAGTTTCGGGTCAGATTTGGCTTTCGCTGCTATGTTGTTTTCATATTGTCGTTGGGCCTCCCTTCTTATCTGTGCATATTTATTTCTGGCTCTACGACTGCTCTCATTATTCGTCTGGGTCATTTGCCTTCTATATTTCTTCCATTCCCTAGCACACTTGGTTTTTGCCTCCCTGCACCTTTGGGTGAACCATGGGCTTATCCTGGCTTTTTCATTATTCCTGTTACCCTTGGGTACAAACCTCTCCTCAGCCTCCTTGCACATTGTTGCTACATATTCCATCATCTCATTAACTGGCTTCCCTGCCAGTTCTCTGTCCCACTGAACCCCGTTCAGAAAGTTCCTCATTCCCGTGTAGTCCCCTTTCTTGTAGTTTGGCTTCATTCGTCCGGGCCTTCCTGCTCCCCCCTCCACTTGTAGCTCTACTGTGTATTCGAAGCTTGGTTTAGAAAGACACGTAAGCAAACACTATAAGATATTTATTAGAAAACGTTTCGGTCCTGGGACCTTGATCACTTCTAACATACAGAGGTAGAAAGACATTATATATATAGGCGGAGAGTGAGATGTGACGCACGTGACCATTCGAAGCTTAAAACCACATGATCGCTGGCCCCAAGGGGTCTTTCATATGTGATGTGTGTGTGTGTGTGTGTGTGTGTGATGTCTTTGACGCGGGGAGATAATATTACATAGACGTGAATTAACAGGAATATAGTTTACAAACTAGAACTATTATTTTAGTAAATTTCATCTCCCAGTTAGAGTAATATCTTCATTACAAGTTCACTTTATGTTTCGTTGAATCATTCAACTTGACTTTTCGAATAACTATTGGCAATTACCAGTAGAGTCAAGCTAGGAATGAATGATCGAGGGTGCGATGATGTCCCTGGGAAAGTTACAGTGGAAATGCAGTTGCAAACCGCATAGTTACGTCGGTTCATCTGATCACGAGGCTATCTTTACAACACTGAGGAGGGCAAAAGAATGAGGTGAAAAATGATCTCGTACAGTCTTCGGAAACTTGGGCACCATTCTTTTCTGGATCATGGATATTCATTTTAGCATCAAAATAAACTGTTGCAGGTCAGATTTTTTCTCGAGTATTGTATTTCTCTATAGATCATTGCATTTTGGAGCCCACACTTTCTGAATCGTCGACATATTAAATTTTACTGCAAGTAATTGCTTTCAAGTACGTCAGTAACAACTGGGTCTAGTGAAAAATTTGAAATAGTGTGAAAAAGTTCAACGGTCTGAATATCGAAAGCTGCGAGTGCATCAGAGACTATATGAGGTATTCTTTGAGATTACTCACGGCTATATGGTGACAAACAGGAGTGGATCTGTGCTATTTACACTGCACACACACTAAGGTGGATGTTCCAGAATTCATGCCTATTCTGGGCATGCATACATAATTGTTAAAGTTCATTGCAGCACCTCGTAGGATGTTTAACAATGACTTATAACAGTTTTGCTTAGAGTCCAGGCTTTTTCACCTTTACAAAGAGTATATATATGGTATACACACAGGAATACATAGGTAGGGTGGCGACTGGAGGAGAGGTGCGTGTGACTTATGTGACAACTCTCCAGTCAGGTCCTGTTTGCCAAACATGAGATGATGTAATGGTGTCTAAGACGTAAATAAAAGCTGACGCTAAGCAAGTTTTCTAGTTTATATTCAGTAATGTGAATATGTAGTGGTTGTTTTCATTGTGGAAGTCCACGCAGGCATTGTTAGCATTATTTATACGATACATGTATCATTGCACCGTAATATTTGTATCTAAATCCTTCCTATTTATAAGTCTCTGGCCAACTGCTTCTGCTGTAGGCTAAGAGACTGATCATCTTGTACCTAGAATGATGGGATGATTTCATCAAACTGAAATCTCTACGAGTATTTGACTGATTAGGCCTGTATAGCAGGCGAAACGTTTTATCAATAAAGAATCCTAGTGTGGCACCTGTGTTTTACTTAAAAAATCCTTCACACGTCTCACCAATATAGCTGCTGCAGTTAATGGTGTATACTCCTATGGTCCCTTTTCCTTAGTTAAAATAGTTAAGGGCCCCTGATGAGGGTTTTAATAGTAGTGGAAATGATGAAGGCTGTGTTGTCGGTGTTGTTTGGTAGTCTAAGAACAATGGAATTAGGAAAGATGAAAAATTTATTTTCCTCTCTCTCTACTTTCGATGTATTTGAGAATTTTGGGGCCTCTGTAACTGTACATGGAGATGTTGGTGAAATGTGGTTTGGAGATATCCGTGACGATATGACACTCATCCTCGTGGAAAACAAGGTTGCAAACACTATACGCTGAACGAAAGAAGCATTTATGAAGCTCCTTTGTTCGTTGCTTAGGAATCCTAGCAAAGACCTCCTAAGTTTTGTCGTCTCAAAAAAAAAGTCCAAAACGAAAGCAGCATCAGATCGCCAGAACTTCACAAACTGTGTAAGCTCATCGACACAGCTATTGAAATCTTTTATTCTGGAAAATAGTATGATGACATACTGTTTTCAAACATAATGTTTACACTCTCCTTGAACTAGGCTAATGTAGTGGTGGCTCCTTACTTGGTAGGTAGAATACTGGAGTGTGACCCTCTGTGGTCTTGTAAATGAAAGATTCACTTTCTGAGCTATGGTAGGTGTTGGGCAGGTGCAGCGTGAGTGTTGCATATCTCATTAGTAAACTTCCTTAACTGGTCTAATATTATCTCTAAACAGTTAGAACGGCCATTTCAGTGTTTGTTTTAACCTCTATGTGTTAATACAAATACTAACAGCGTGCTGGAAGTTAGTGAGTAAACACCATAAATTGTCCATTTCCAAGACTTCCTTTAGGTTGCGCCCTCGAGATTTCAGAGAATCTGATAATAAAAAAACATTCCTTGATAGTATTCCGCTAATGCTAATTAGCCAAGTCAGTCTCTTTAGCTTCGTTTTGGTGTGCTGTCGATTTTTTCTGATTTATAAACCAGAGAAACAATGACACCTCTTCAGTCTTGATTTAGTCTGCTTGTAAAAGACAATTATTCCTCTTTCATGCACCTTGAGTGACAACAGTTGGTTCAGTTTTCTTTCTTACACTTAACAGGTTGCAGTTTCAGATGACCAGTTACAATTTTGGCAGCAACAGTCCACCAATTTCCCATATATAACAGAATTAGATTGCCAGTAATTTATTCACACCAGTTTCCTTTACTCCTGTGGAACGGCTCTTCAGTGTTTCAGGGAAGTTCATTCCTCCTGACAAGTATAATTTCTCTGACTTGTAATTGGTAACTGAAGGTACACATCTTTTAACACTTGAGATTATCTATTAGAGCAAATAGACAATTGAGTAAACCCCCATTTAGTATCACACACCAACACTGTGAAGCCACAGATCACACAATAGACATGAAATCATTCACTGTGTTGTCCAGTCGATCCAATGCCATAGAGCCTTCCCTGTGTATTAATTAATGAACCCTCAGTAAAGTTGCTTAGTTTCTAGTTTTATGTTTATTATTTATTCTTTTTCTTTTTTATTTTACTTATGTTAATTTGAAGTTTAGTATATCTTTATATCTGGTACTTAAAGCTGAGTTTTGTTATTTAGTACAGTTCCTGATGCTGAAGTAAGTTAGCTTCGAAACTGGTCGTGAATAAATGATTTTTCAAGTAGCAGTGCAGGATTTCATCACACACACACACACACACACACACCCTGAGCAGTAAAGACATTGAGGACATCACATATGAGAGTCTCCATGGAGCTAGTGATCACGTAGTTCTGAGTTTTGGTTATATAGTAGAGTTACAAGTGGAGAGGGTAACAGGAGTCGAATGGGAAAAGCCAAACTATAAAAGGAGGGACTACACGGGTATGAGGAACTTCCCGCAGGAGGTTCAGTGGGACGGAGAACTGATAGGAAAGTCAGTAAACGAAATGATGGAATATGTAACAACAAAATGCTAGGAGGCAGAGGAAGGGTTTGTTCCCAAGGGCAACAGAAACAATGGGAAGACCAAAGCGAGTCCTTGGTTTACCCGAAGGTGTAGGGAGGCAAAAACTAAGTGCATTAGAGAATGGAAGAAGTACAGAAGGTAAAGGACCCAGGAAAATAAAACGATCAGTCGAAGAGCCAGAAACGAGTATGCACAGATAAGGAGGGAGGCCCAGCGACAGTATGAAAACGACATAGCATCGAAAGTCAAGTCTGACCCGAAACTGCTGCATAACCACATTAAGAGGAAGACAACAGTCAAAGACCAGGTGATCAGGCTGAGGAAAGAAGGTGGGGTACTCACAAGAAGCGATCAAGAGGTATGTGAGGAGCTCAACAAGAGATTTAAGGAAGTATTCCCAGTGTAGACAAGAAGGACTCTAGGAAGACAGGACAGAGGAGCACACCAATAGGGAATACACCAAAAAGTGCTGGATGACATGCACACAACTGAGGAGGAAGTGAAGAAGCTGCTAAGTGACCTTGATACCTCAAAGGCAATGGGATCGGACATCTCCCCGTGGGTCCTTAGAGAGGGAGCAGAAATGCTGTGTGTGCCATTAACCACAATCTTCAACACATCCCTTGAAACTGGGCAACTGCCCGAGGTATGGAAGATGGCAAATGTAGTTCCCATTTAAAAAAAAAAGGAGACAGAAACGAGACACTAAACTACAGACCAGTGTCACTGACGTGTATAGTATGCAAAGTCATGGAGAAGGTTATCAAGAGGAGAGTGGTGGAGCACCTGGAATGGAACAAGATTATAAACGACAACCAGCACGGATTCATGGAAGGTAAATCCTGTGTCACAAATCTTCTGGAGTTTTATGACAAAGTTACAGAAGTAAGACACGAGACAGAGGGCTGGGTTGATTGCATTTTCTTGAACTGCAAGGCCAGAAACTAGAGGATCAGGCGCGTATAACGGGAAGGGCACTGCAATGGATCAGAGAATATCTGACAGGGAGGCAACAACGAGTCATGGTGCGTGATGAGGTATCACAGTGTGAACCTGTGACGAGCGGGGTAACACAGGGGTCGGTCCTAAGACCAGTGCTATTTTTGGTATATGTGAATGACATGATGGAAGGGATAGCCTCAGAGGTGTCCTTGTTCGCAGATGTGAAGTTAATGAGAATTAAATCAGATAAGATTAGGCAGGACTTCAAAGAGACCTGGAAAGGCTGGGCATGTGTTCCAGAAACTGGCTTCTCGAATTCAACCCTGCCAAATGCAGAGTCACGAAGATCGGAGAAGGGCAAAGAAGACCGCAGACAGAGTATAGGCTAGGTGGTCAAAGACTGCAAACCTCGCTCAAGGAGAAAGATCTTGGGGTGAGTATAACACCGAGCACGTCCCCGGAAGCACACATCAACCAGATAACTGCTGCAGCATATAGGCGTCTGGCAAACCTGAGATTAGCGTTTCGATACCTAAGTAAGGAATCTTTCAAGACACTGTACACCGTGTACGTCAGGCCCATACTGGAGTATGCAGCACCATATATATATATATATATATATATATATATATATATATATATATATATATATATATATATATATATATATATATATATATATATATATATATCATTATTATTATTATTATCACACTGGCCGATTCCCACCAAGGCAGGGTGGCCCGAAAAAGAAAAACTTTCACCATCATTCGCTCCATCACTGTCTTGCCAGAAGGGTGCTTTACACTACAGTTTTTAAACTGCAACATTAACACCCCTCCTTCAGAGTGCAGGCACTGTACTTCCCATCTCCAGGACTCAAGTCCGGCCTGCCGGTTTCCCTGAACCCCTTCACAAATGTTACTTTGCTCACACTCCAACAGCACGTCAAGTATTAAAAACCATTTGTCTCCATTCACTCTTATTAAACACGCTCACGCATGCCTGCTAGAAGTCCAAGCCCCTCGCACACAAAACCTCTTTTACCCCCTCCCTCCAACCTTTCCTAGGCCGACCCCTACCCCTCCTACCACTACAGACTGATACACTCTCTCTACATGTCCGAACCACCTCAGCAACCCTTCCTCAGCCATCTGGACAACAGTTTTGGTAATCCCGCACCTCCTCCTAACTTCCAAACTACGAATTCTCTGCATTGTATTCACACCACACATTGCCCTCAGACATGACATCTCCACTGCCTCCAGCCTTCTCCTAGCTTCACACTCATATAAGAGCGTTGGTAAAACTATACTCTCATACATTCCACTCTTTGCCTCCAAGGACAAAGTTCTTTGTCTCCACAGACTCCTAAGTGCATCACTCACCCTTTTCCCCTCATCAATTCTATGATTCACCTCATCTTTCATAGACCCATCCGCTGACACGTCCACTCCCAAATATCTGAATACATTCACCTCCTCCATACTCTCTCCCTCCAGTCTGATATCCATTCTTTCATCACCTAATCTTTTTGTTATCCTCATAACCTTACTCTTTCCTGTATTCACTTTTAATTTTCTTCTTTTGCATACCCTACCAAATTCATCCACCAATCTCTGCAACTTCTTTTCAGAATCTCCCAAGAGCACAGAGTCATCAGCAAAGAGCAACTGTGAGAACTCCCACTTTATGTGTGATTCTTTATCTTTTAATTCCACGCCTCTTGCCAAGAGCCTCGCATTTACTTCTTTTACAACCCCATCTATAAATATATTAAACAACCACGGTGACATCACACATCCTTGTCTAAGGCCTACTTTTACTGGGAAATAATTTCCCTCTTTCCTACATACTCTAACTTGAGCCTCACTATCCTCGTAAAAACTCTTCACTGCTTTCAGTAACCTACCTCCTACACCATACACCTGCAACATCTGCCACATTGCCCCCCTATCCACCCTGTCATACGCCTTTTCCAAATCCATAAATGCCACAAAGACCTCTTTAGCCTTATCTAAATACTGTTCACTTATGTGTTTCACTGTAAACACCTGGTCCACACACCCCCTACCTTTCCTAAAGCTTCCTTGTTCATCTGCTATCCTATTCTCCGTCTTACTCTTAATTCTTTCAATAATAACTCTACCATACACTTTACCAGGTATATTCAACAGACTTATTCCCCTATAATTTTTGCACTCTCTTTTGTCCCCTTTGCCTTTATACAAAGGAACTATGCATACTCTCTGCCAATCCCTAGGTACCTTACCCTCTTCCATACATTTATTAAATAATTGCACCAACCACTCCAAAACTATATCCTCACCTGCTTTTAACATTTCTATCTTTATCCCATCAATCCCGGCTGCCTTACCCCCTTTCATTTTACCTACTGCCTCACGAACTTCCCCCACACTCACAACTGGCTCTTCGTCACTCCTACAAGATGTAATTCCTCCTTGCCCTATACACGAAATCACAGCTTCCCTATCTTCATCAACGTTTAACAATTCCTCGAAATATTCCCTCCATCTTCCCAATACCTCTAACTCTCCATTTAATAACTCTCCTCTCCTATTTTTAACTGACAAATCCATTTTTTCTCTAGGCTTCCTTAACTTGTTAATCTCACTCCAAAACTTTTTCTTATTTTCAACAAAATTTGTTGATAACATCTCACCCACTCTCTCATTTGCTCTCTTTTTACATTGCTTCACCACTCTCTTAACCTCTCTCTTTTTCTCCATATACTCTTCTCTCCTTGCATCACTTCTACTTTGTAAAAACTTCTCATATGCTAACTTTTTCTCCCTTACTACTCTCTTTACATCATCATTCCACCAATCGCTCCTCTTCCCTCCCGCACCCTCCTCCCTGTAACCACAAACTTCTGCTGAACACTCCAACACTACATTTTTAAACCTACCCCATACCTCTTCGACCCCATTGCCTATGCTCTCATTAGCCCATCTATCCTCCAATAGCTGTTTATATCTTACCCTAACTGCCTCCTCTTTTAGTTTATAAACCTTCACCTCTCTCTTCCCTGATGCTTCTATTCTCCTTGTATCCCATCTACCTTTTACTCTCAGTGTAGCTACAACTAAAAAGTGATCTGATATATCTGTGGCCCCTTTATAAACATGTACATCCTGAAGTCTACTCAACAGTCTTTTATCTACCAATACATAATCCAACAAACTACTGTCATTTATATATATATATATATATATATATATATATATATATATATATATATATATATATATATATATATATATGCGTGTGTGTGTGTGTCGTGCCGAATATGTAAAACTTGCGATCTTGGCTTAAATAGCAACGTTCATCTTGACATATAAGACAAGCAAAAATTTTTGTATGCAGTAATTTCGCAAAATTCATTCTGAACCTAACGAAAAAAAAAAATTAACTGTGTTTGTTTACTATTAAATTATTGTAAACGTACCTAAAATGTATTAAGTTGGATTAGGCTAAAATAAATTGCGCTTATTATAATATGGTTAGGTAAGTTTTCTAAGATTTTTTTTGGTGCAAAATTATAAATTTTTACATTAACATTAATAAACGTATATGAGAAAATTTTAGAAAGGACCAATTTTACCTATTAGGCACGACATACATACATATATATATATATATATATATATATATATATATATATATATATATATATATAGATATCCTTAGACAAGGATGTGTGATGTCACCGTGGTTGTTTAATATATTTATAGATGGGGTTGTAAGAGAAGTAAATGCGAGGGTCTTGGCATGAGGCGTGGAGTTAAAAGATAAAGAATCACACACAAAGTGGGAGTTGTCACAGCTGCTCTTTGCTGATGACACTGTGCTCTTGGGAGATTCTGAAGAGAAGTTGCAGAGATTGGTGGATGAATTTGGTAGGGTGTGCAAAAGAAGAAAATTAAAGGTGAATACAGGAAAGAGTAAGGTTATGAGGATAAAAAGATTAGGTGATGAAAGATTGAATATCAGATTGGAGGGAGAGAGTATGGAGGAGGTGAACGTATTCAGATATTTGGGAGTGGACGTGTCAGCGGATGGGTCTATGAAAGATGAGGTGAATCATAGAATTGATGAGGGAAAAAGAGTGAGTGGTGCACTTAGGAGTCTGTGGAGACAAAGAACTTTGTCCTTGGAGGCAAAGAGGGGAATGTATGAGAGTATAGTTTTACCAACGCTCTTATATGGGTGTGAAGCATGGGTGATGAATGTTGCAGCGAGGAGAAGGCTGGAGGCAGTGGAGATGTCATGTCTGAGGGCAATGTGTGGTGTGAATATAATGCAGAGATGTCGTAAGGGTTCTTAAATGGAGATATCGTAGGTTGGAAGTAGACACACTTGTAGGATGGTAAATATATTGTCAGACTGAGATGAGGGATGGAGCCCCAGCTGCCTTGCCTGTCTACGCCTGTATGGTCTGCCGCCGAGTGAGAGCGGGACAGGGGGATCCCTGCCCATGTGTATCCCCATGACGTCACACAAAGCCACAGGCCTACGAGGGGTCTCGTGTCTAAAGCACATGGATGATACTAATATGCTATGCTATATAATACAGGGAATACAGGGATCAGCAACTATGCTGACAGCTCGGTCATGTTACGTATGTCGTCCCGACATACACTACTATACTATAGGCTGAACAGGCAGGCGGATCTGGGCTGATTCTATACAATAACAAATTTATGTATAACTTAGAACTAATGGATGGTACAACATGATTTTGACGTAATGGGTGTTAACGTAATCATTACAAACTATAAGAACAAATCATTATACAATATGGATGGAATTGATCGATCGATCTGTATTCATGCACTCTACGGATTCTGAGGAAGAACAATTATATACAAAGAAGTGTTTAACAGAAAGGCAGATTCGGTGCACTCAAATCTAGACTGTTAATTCTCAGAATACGGAGGGGACGTGAACACGAAAATTTCTGACAAACTGATCAGCTAATAATAAAACACACAGTTGACAAATTCATTCATCTCGGACATCTAATTATACAGACTATGTACATTTAAACCCAATTCTGCGAGGGTAAGGTTTACATATGCAGAATGGTTATCATCTCTGGGAGGATCGAATTCCTCTGCAATGGCTAACACATGCCTTGACTGAGAGAGATCTGAAGGAATATCTACAAAAGATACAACTACAATCACTAGTGACTGTGGAATTACTAACTCGTCTGCTAGGAGTACTCAACTCGACTATTCGATACAGTAATTCTTGGCTCAATACAAAGTCACTAATGGGTACTGGTGGCTTAATGCAGAGAATTCGTAGTTTGGAAGTTAGGAGGAGGTGCGGGATTACCAAAACTGTTGTCCAGAGGGCTGAGGAAGGGTTGTTGAGGTGGTTCGGACATGTAGAGAGAATGGAGCGAAACAGAATGACTTCAAGAGTGTATCAGTCTGTAGTGGAAGGAAGGCGGGGTAGGGGTCGGCCTAGGAAAGGTTGGAGGGAGGGGGTAAAGGAGGTTTTGTGTGCGAGGGGCTTGGACTCCCAGCAGGCATGCATGAGCGTGTTTGATAGGAGTGAATGGAGACAAATGGTTTTTAATACTTGACGTGCTGTTGGAGTGTGAGCAAAGTAACATTTATGAAGGGATTCAGGGAAACCGGCAGGCCGGACTTGAGTCCTGGAGATGGGAAGTAATAATAAATAAATAAATATATATAAATATAAATATATATATATATACATATAATATATATATATATATATATATATATATATATATATATATATATATATATATATATATATATATAGATATATATTCGTGCATGTGTAGTTTCTTGGTTTTTGATTAATTTGGCTTATTGCTGGTATGGTAGCCCATATGTGCTAGCTACTGGCCTAGCAGTTCGTGTGTGCTAGCAAATTCGATAAAAATTCTGAAAAAAATCTCAGGCTGGCGGCAATCGCCCCGCCGCTTCACGTAGGAAAAAAGAAAAAGCGTTGTGGCTTATCCAGTCAGGCAGCTTTATAAATCATAACTTTATTTCGTACGCTAAATCCACTATATGATGCATCATACGTGGCAAAGTTCTACTAAAGTTTAAACACTCATTATATATAATTATGATATGCTATAATCTGTTAGAGATTATAAAGGTTGTACATAATTAATTTGACTGTATAATGGCCTGGATAAAATAATCAACGGAGTAATTATTTTCTGGATATTGCATCAGTTTATTTACTATAATATTGAATCGGTAAAGAATATAAGATAACTGTATCTCGTGAAGGCACAGTGTATATTCACAAGAATATGTAAAATCAACACACACACACACACACACACACACACACACACACACACACACACACACACACACACACACACATACAAAGATCGCAGTCCGCAGGACTCGATGCTGCTGCTGGGGACGGTCAAGATTCCCAGGCAGTGCTCTTATCCACTCAGCCACGAATGCTACATAAGCTGGGCAGCCTGGTTCATAAGTCTGGGCAGGTCAGTCAGCCTCTAGCATAGATTCAAGATATATCAATCTCCTGTATGTTCAGACCTCTCAAATGATTTTTATATCAATGAACCAAGCAATGTGCGGTGTGAATATAATGCAGAGGATCCATAGTTTGGAAATCAGGGTGTGTAGGGTTACAAAAAGTATTATCCAGAGGGCTAACGAGGGGCTGCTGAAGTGGTTCGGACATTTAGAGAGGATGGAATGAAATAGAATGACTCGGAGAGCATGTAAATCTGTGGTGGAATTAAGGCAGGATGGACGGAGAGGATAGAGGAGGTTTTGTGTGTGAGGGGACTGGACTTCCAGCAATCGTGAGCGTGTTTTTATGACTAGACGTGCTATTGGACTGTGTGCAAAGTAATATTTATGAAGGGATTGTGGGAAACCGGCAAGCCGGACTTGAGACCTGAAAGTGGGAAGTGTCTGCACTCTGGAGGGATGTTGATGATGCAGTTTTTTAACCGTAGCGTAGGCGCGCCTCTGGCAAGACAGTGATAGAGTGAATGATGATGAAAGTGTTTCTTCTTTTTCGGGTTACCCTGCATTAGTTGGAAACAGCCGATGTGTTAATAAAAATAATATATATATATATATATATATATATATATATATATATATATATATATATAAATATATATATAATATAAAACTGGTCAATTAGCAAGAACTCATTTAAAATTAAGTCCTTTCTAAAATTTTCTCTTATACGCTTAAAGATATATTTTTTTTATTAATGTTGATGTAAAAATTTATGATTTTGCACCAAAAGGAACTTAGAAAACTTACCTAACCTTATTATGACAAGCGCAATTTATTTTAGCCTAACCCAACTAAATATATTTTAGATTCGTTTACAATAATTTAATACTAAACAAACACTGTGAAATATATTTTTTTCGTTAGGTTCAGAATGATTTTGGCGAAATTATTGCATACACAAATTTTCACTTGTCCTATATGGCAATATAAGCGTTGCTATTTAAGCCAAGATCGCAAGTTCTGCCTATTCGGCACGACATATATATATATATATATATATATATATATATATATATATATATATATATATATATATATATATATATATACATGTATATATATATGTCGTGCCGAATATGTAAAACTGGTCAATTAGCAAGAACTCATTTAAAATTAAGTCCTTTCTAAAATTTTCTCTTATACGCTTAAAGATATATTTTTTTTATTAATGTTGATGTAAAAATTTATGATTTTGCACCAAAAGGA
The DNA here is from genome assembly GCF_038502225.1 of Cherax quadricarinatus. Taxonomy (NCBI): domain Eukaryota; kingdom Metazoa; phylum Arthropoda; class Malacostraca; order Decapoda; family Parastacidae; genus Cherax; species Cherax quadricarinatus. The sequence goes on along the minus strand of NC_091296.1, from coordinate 33,795,636 downwards.
ACTTAGAAAACTTACCTAACCTTATTATGACAAGCGCAATTTATTTTAGCCTAACCCAACTAAATATATTTTAGATTCGTTTACAATAATTTAATACTAAACAAACACTGTGAAATATATTTTTTTCGTTAGGTTCAGAATGATTTTGGCGAAATTATTGCATACACAAATTTTCACTTGTCCTATATGGCAATATAAGCGTTGCTATTTAAGCCAAGATCGCAAGTTCTGCCTATTCGGCACGACATATATATATATATATATATATATATATATATATATATATATATATATATATACACATAAATATATATATATATATATATATATATATATATATATATATATATATATATATAAATGCAATAAGATCACAGTAAACAGGTGATTTCAGAATATGCAAAACAACCACTGTGAAAGAATAGAGAAGTTCCAAGCGCTTTCGTGACTGCTCACATTATCAAGGAACAATGGTTGTGTTGCATATATATATATATATATATATATATATATATATATATATATATATATATATATATATATATATATATCATTTACCAAACTGCGGCACGTCAGGACTCGACCCCACGAACCTTGTACCGCCTCCAGAAACAGCACAACGCACGCATCATCTTACCACGGAGCCAGCGATCCTACAAGAACCAAGCAAACAGCACATAGCTGTGGGGTTTCCTAAGGCAAAAAACACATAACTACGTGTTGTGTGCTTTGTTCTTGTTGGATCGCTGGCTCCGTGGTAAGGTGATGCGTATATTGTGCTGTCTCTGGAGGCGGTACAAGGTTCGTAGGGTCGAGTCCTGGCCTGCCCTAGTTTGGTAAATGATTTAAAATCACTTGTTTCGTGATTTCATTAATATGTATGTATGTATGTATATATATATATATATATATATATATATATATATATATATATATATATATATATATATATATATATATATATATATATATATATATATATATATATATATATATATATATATATATATACATATTAGGTAGCACCCACCCAGGGAGGTATTACCGTCCTGCCAAGTGAGTATAAAGCGCTTAGCCACAAGGGCTATACAGCACATTTTTTAAGAACCCTTGCATACAGTTTATCAGGGCCTGGGGATTTGTTAGGTTTTTAATTTGTCTATTTCTCTAAGGACCATGTCACTTGTGACCCAATATATATTACGTATATATATATATATATATATATATATATATATATATATATATATATATATATATATATATATATATATATATATATATATATATATATAATACGTATATCAATAAGAACACTGCTAGTCACAGTGTTGCTATTGATTAATACCACTAGTTCGTGATTACAATAATATATATATATAATATATATATACTCCTCGTGAGGCTAGTACACCAAACGGGGAGTAGCATGAAGTTAGCTTAACGCACCCACACCAACGTATGTCCTCGGATGACGGTAAAACATCTAGCTCTGCTGGGTGCATCATTTTAGTAGGATTACATGGTCTCGTGGGTTAGAGTGTCGTGTGTGATTTTTGCTCACCTCGGCTAGTCACAGTGTTGTTACTGATTAATACAATTCGTTCGTGGTTACAAATATATATGTGCAAACAATCGCAGAAGAGCGATCTTAACTATGCAGGACATGCCACTGGGGGGGGGGGAATCTTTAGCTCAAGTACTATCACACTTCTCAGTGCGTCATCAGGAGCTGTGCTGTGTTGCAAGGGAGCAACCAAAACAGGGAGAGGGGTCTCAGAGTAGAGTAGGTGTCACTGTCCATAGTTACCCTTAGACTGGATAAGGGCAACTGTGGACGGTGACACCTACGCTACTATCAGACCTCTCTCCCTGCTTTTGTTGCTCCCTTGCAACATTGCACAGCTCTTGATAATGCAGTGAGAAGTGTGAAAGTACTTGAGCTAAAGATTTCCACCCCACGTGGCTTGTCCTGCATATATATATATATATATATATATATATATATATATATATATATATATATATATATATATATATATATATATATATAGTATATATAATATATATATATAAAACTGGTCAATTAGCAAGAACTCATTTAAAATTAAGTCCTTTCTGAAATTTTCTCTTATACGTTTAAAGACTTAGTTTTTTCATTAATGCTAATGAAAAAATTTATAATTTTGCACCAAAAAGAACTTGCAAAAACTTACCTAACCTTATTATAACAAAAACAATTTATTTTAGCCTAAAACAACTAAATATATTTTCAATACGTTTACAATAAATTAGTACTAAACAAACACAATCAAATATATTTTTTTTGTTAGGTTCAGAGTGATTTTGGCGAAATTATTTCATACACAAATTTTCACTTGTCCTATATGGCAAAATGAGCTTTGATATTTAAGCCAAGATCGCAAGTTCTGCCTATTCGGCACGACATATATATATATATATATATATATATATATATATATATATATATATATATATATATTCTAGGTAGTGGGTTGGTAGACAGCAACCGCCCAGGGAGGTACTACCGTCCTGCCAAGTGAGTGTAAAACGAAAGCCTGTACTTGTTTTACATGATGGTAGGATTGCTGGTGTCTTTTGTCTGTCTCAAAAACATGCAAGATTTCAGGTATGTCTTGCTACTTCTACTTACACTTAGGTCACACTGTACATACATGTACAAGCATATATATACACACCCCTCTGGGTTTTCTTCTGTTTTCTTTCTTGTTCTTGTTCTTGTTTATTTCCTCTTATCTCCATGGGGAAGTGGAAAAGAATTCTTCCTCCGTAAGTCATGCGTGTTGCAAGAGGCAACTAAAATGCCGGGAGCAAGGGGCTAGTAAATCCTTCTCCTGTATATATTACTAAATGTAAAAGGAGAAACTTTCGTTTTTTCTTTTGGGCCACCCCGCCTCGGTGGGATACGGCCGGTGTGTTGAAAGATATATATATAAGAACTCATTTAAAATTAAGTCCTTTCTAAAATTTTCTCTTATATGTTTAAATATATATTTTTTCATTAATGTTGATGTAAAAATTTAGAATTTTGCACCAAAAGGAACTTAGAAAACTTACCTAACCTTTTTATAAAAAGCTCAATTTATATTAGCCTAACCAAACTAAATATAATTTAGATTTGTTTACAGTAATTTAATACTAAACAAACACAGTGAAATATATTTTTTTCGCTAGGTTCAGAATGATTTTGGCGAAATTATTGCATACACAAATTTTCACTAGTCCTATATGGCAAGATGAGCGTTGCTATTTAAGCCAATATCGCAAGTTCGGCCTATTCGGCACGACATTATATATATATATATATATATATATATATATTTATATGAGATGGAGGGAATATTTAGAGGAATTGTTAAATGTTGGTGAAGATAGGGAAGCTGTGATTTCGTGTATAGGGCAAGGAGGAATAACATCTTGTTGGAGTGAAGGAGAGCCAGTTGTTGTGAGTGTGAAGGAAGTTCGTGAGGCAGTGGGTAGAATGAAAGGGGGTAAGGCAGCCGGGATTGATGGGATAAAGTTAGAAATGTTAAAGCAGGTGGGGATATAGTTTTGGAGTGGTTGGTGCAATTATTTAATAAATGTATGGAAGAGGGTAAGGTACCTAGGGATTGACAGAGAGCATGCATAGTTCCTTTGTATAAAGGCAAAGGGGACAAAAGAGAGTGCAAAAATTATAGGGGGATAAGTCTGTTGAGTATATCTGGTAAAGTGTATGGTAGAGTTATAATTGAAAGAATTAAGAGTAAGACGGAGAGTAAGATAGTAGATGAAGACAGAGGCTTTAGGAGAGGTAGGGGGTGTGTGGACCAGGTGTTTACAGTGAAATATATAGGTGAACAGTACTTATGGATTTGGAAGAGGCGTATGACAGGGTGGATAGGGGGGCAATGTAGCAGAAGTTGCAGGTGTATGGTATAGGAGGTAGGTTACCGAAAGCAGTGAAGAGTTTTTACGAGGATAGTGAGTCTCAAGTTAGAGTATGTAGGAAAGAGGGGGATTATTTCCCAGTAAAAGTAGGCCTTAGACAAGGATGTGTGATGTCACCGTGGTTGTTCCTTATATTCATAGATGGGGTTGTAAGAGAATGCGAGGGTCTTGGCAAGAGGTGTGGACTTGAAAGATAAAGAATCAAACACAAAGCGGGAGTTGTCACAGTTGCTTTTTGCTGATGACACTGTGCTCTTGGGAGATTCTGAAGAGAAGTTGCAGAGGTTGATGGATGAATTTGGTAGGGTATGTAAAAGAAGAAAATTAAAAGTGAATATAGGAAAGAGTAAGGTGATGAGGATAACAAAAAAGATTAGGTGACGAAATATTGGGTATCAGATTGGAGGGAGAGAGTATGGAGGAGGTGAATGTATTCAGATATTTGGAAGTAGACTTGTCAGCAGATGGGTCTTTGAAAGATGAGGTGAATTATAGAATTGATGAGGGGAAAAGAGTGAGCGGTGCACTTGGGAGTCTGTGGAGACAAAGAAATTTGTTCTTGGAAGTAAAGAGGGGAGTGTATGAGAGTATAGTTTTATCAACTCTCTTATATGGGTGTGAAGCATGGGTGATGAAGGCTGGAGGCAGTGGAGATGTAATGTCTGGTGTGAATATAATGTAGAGAATTCGTAGTTTGGAAGTTAGGAGGAGGTGCGGGATTGCCAAAACTATTGTCCAGAGGGCTGAGGAAGGGTTGTTGAGGTGGTTCGGACATGTAGAGAGAATGGAACAAAACAGAATGACTTCGAGAGTGTATATATCTGTAGTGGAGGGAAAGGGGGGTAGGGGTCGGCCTAGGCAGGGTTGGAGGGAGGGGGTAAAGGAAATTTTGTGTGCAAGGGGCTTGGACTTGCAGCAATCATACGTGAGCGTATTTGATAGAAGTGAATGGAGACAAATGGTTTTTAATACTTGACGTGCTGTTGAAGTGTGAGCAAAGTGACATTTATGAAGGGATTCGGGGAAACCTGCAGGCTGGACTTAGAGTCCTGGAGATGGGAAGTACAGTGTCTGCACTCTGAAGGAGGGGTGTTAATGTTGCAGTTTTATAAACTGTAAAGCACCCTTCTGGCATGACAGTGATGGAGTAAATGATGAGTTTTTCTTTTTCGGGCCACCCTGCCTTGGTGGGAATCGGCCAATATGTTAATAATAATAATATATATATATATATATATATATATATATATATATATATATATATATATATATATATATATATATATATCAACGCTCTTCTTGCCGAATAAGGCAAGCGAAGATTTGTGTATGCAATAATTTTGCAAAAATCAATCTCAACCTAACGAAAAAAAATACATTTTTTTTGTGTTTGTTTATTATTAAATTATTGTAAAGTTATTTAAAATACATTTAGCTGGATTAAGCTAAAATAAATTGCGCTTATTGTAATAAGATTAGGTAAGTTTTGTAATTTTTTTTTTTTTGCAAAATTATTAATTTTTTCATTAACATAAATGAAAAAGTATGTCTTTAAATGTATAAGAGAAAATTTTAGAAAGGATTTTATTTTAAGTTTTACCTATTCGGTAGTGGGATCAGAAGACCTTGGGATCATGGGGAAAAAATGCCACACGTTTCCTTAAAGAATTGGGTTCCAGACTCATCGACACCACCAGGGACCCAAGGGCAGCCACTTTCATGTTCCAGCGCCTCAGCGTAGCCATCCAGAGAGGAAATGCTTGCTGCATACTTGGCTCACGTCCA
>NC_091296.1:33459879-33469879 GCF_038502225.1 Cherax quadricarinatus | reverse complement strand
AGAACCTATACCGATAGCTTGAAGTTTCTTACATAATATACTGTGGTTGACAGTATCGAAGGCCTTTTGCAGGTCTGAGGTTACCATACCTATGAGGTTCCCTTTTAACATTTCAGTTCTCAGGTAATCCATCAGATTAATAAGGGAGGTATCGGTTGAGTAGGATCTTCTAAAGCCCGATTGATAGCTATGGAGAATGCTGTTGTCATTAAGGTACTTAACTACTTGAGAATACACCGCCCTCTCCAGAATTTTAGATATTATACTGAGTATACTAACAGGTCTATAGTTGCTTACATCAGACCTATTATTTTTCTTGAAGATAGGAGTAACTCTGGCCTCCTTGAACCCCTCCGGTACGGTATTAGTGGTGATTGATAGATTTATTATGTGAGCAATAGGGATTGACAGTTCAGAAGCACCATCTTTTAGGAACTTAGACGGGATGTTATCAGGGCCTGTGCTCTTAGTTGGGTTTAACCTGCTTAGTTCTTTTTGAATGAAGTCATGAGATACACTTACTAGTTGACAACTGTTTGGGGTTACCCCTTTATTGGTATAGTATGTTTGAAACTTATCAGAGTCTGTGTTAAAGGTATTTGATGCAGCTGGTAGTTTACTTACTAGTGTTGATGCAACAGATGTGTAGTAGGAATTAAAGCAATTTGCCACCTTAGATGTTTCGTGGCATACCTCATTATCGATAGTGAGTACTATGTTAGACCTATCTACTGGCTTATGGCTATACCCCAACTGTTTTAGTTGTTGCCAGAGCTTTCTGGGGTTATGCTTATACTCTTCAATTTTTGAGCAATAGTGCTTTGCCTTTGCTCCTTTTATAAGCCTCTGTACTCTGTTCCTCACCCTTTGGAATTCATTTAGTGCTGCAATATCCTGTCTGTTTGCTTTAAATCCTTTTAGCAGCTGGTCTCTGAATTTCATATTATCTAATATCTCAGTAGTCATCCAGGGTTCAGTTCTTCGTTTAATCCTAACCTCTTTAACTGGTGCAATATTATTAAGAATGGTAGTGAACATTGTTTTGAATTTTTCCCAGGCATCGTTTACGTCCGTGCAACTTGTTATCTCTGTCCAGTCACAATTGTGTAGCCTATATACCAGTGTTTCTTTACTGTAGTTTCTAGTTGACCTCATTTTTATTGTCCTGTGTAGGCCTATCCTATCCCTAGTGATTTTCCTGGTGCAGTAAATGATGAAATGATCACTAAGACCTGTGGTAATGACGCCTGACTGACTAATGTTCTCAGCGCGGTTACAAAGTATGTGGTCAATTAGGGTGGCTGAGAACTGTGTGATCCGGGTTGGTGTATTAATTAGTTGGGTGTAGCTATTTAATCCTAGAATTTGCTTATACCTTTTGCATAGCCCGTTATTTTGCTGCTGAAAACAGATATTGAAGTCGCCCAGTATTATTGTCTCGCAATTGTTTTCAACTCCGGACAAGACTCTGGAAAAGTCTTCTAAGAACTGGTCCTGGGTAGGAGGGCGGTAACTAGTTCCTACTAAGATGGGTTTGGTCTTGGGAAGCAGCACTTCAAACCATAGAATCTCCAGTTTATTGTTATTTAAATCAGGTCTTGGGTTATAAGCTAAGTCATTTCTAATGTAGGCACATACTCCACCACCCTTTCTGTTCCTATCTAAGCGTTTTATATTGTAACCTTCTATTTTGACCTCGTCGTCAGTCACCGTATCATCCAACCAAGATTCAGAGATGGTTATAACTGCCGTCCTAATTTTGTTAGCTAGAATCCTAATCTCTGCCAATTTAGGAAGAAGTGATCTTGCATTGACATGAATAAAGTGAAGGCCTGTTTTCATAAAACAATCATAATCATCAATATATGGCAATGGGTCATTTGTATTAAAATTAGGTAAATCAATGTCATCACTGCTAAAGGGTAACTGTGCCAAAGTGCATTTGTTACACACAAAATAAATTCTGGCACCGTTGCTATAATTGTACATACATCCATCATGCACCCACCCCTTACACATTTTACATAAGGTGCCTTTTCTGTTTTTCATGCGTACTTTAGTACAGTGTATGCACCTGTTTGGTAGTGTTTGAGATAATAATGGCTGTATTGTCTCACATTGACCTATGTATGCATTACATATGGAGTTAAGGTTATCATCCCTAGCTACTAGACCGTCATTATCGCCGTCATTTATCTGTCTGTTTTGCCTCTGCACAATAGTTTGAGGTCCTGGATTAATTTGGATATCACCACTTAAGAGCGCTACAATAAGAGCTGTGTGCCACTGTTTTTGTTTGGGTATGCGGTGTTGCCATACCTTGCGGCGATAGTGACATTTACTTTTCTGGTAGGATGGCAACTGCTGCACCTCTCCTGCCATACGGTTTATAAGCTGCTTCTCCGCTGATATGCCGTATTCTATTCAAGATTGATGGACTGAACACATCGACTCAAGGTTGAGGGACTGATTACCTCATTCTCCTCCTGTTCTTCAAGTTTCTCCTTCGTATGGACTGATGAAGCCACTGTGTGGCGAAACGTTTCCTCAATAAAGATACCCAAGAGTTGCATATGTGTCTAATTTATCAACATGTCGGTTCTCTGAACCATTCATCTACAAATATATATATATATATATATATATATATATATATATATATATATATATATATATATATATATATATATACACAGGAATCAGCCCTACAAGAGTCACGCACCCTGCAGAGCTAGGTGTTGTACCGCGATCCGAGGACATACGATGGTGTTAGTGCTTCAGAGCTAATTTCATCCTCCTCGTTTGGTGTACTAGCCACTTATTCGTGGTTACAGTACTCTCTCTCTCTGTGTGTATATATATATATATATATATATATATATATATATATATATATATATATATATATATATATATATATATATATATATATATAATGTCGTGCCAATAGGGAAAACTTACTATTTTGGCTTAAATAGCAACGCTCTTGTGTATACAGTAATTTCACAAAAATTATTCTAATGAAAAAAATATATTTCATTGTGTTTGTGTATTATTCATTTATTGCAAACTTATCAAAATATATTTAGTTGGATTAGACTCGATTAAACTGCGCTTGTTATAATAAGTTTAGGTAAGTTTTCTAAGGTTCTTTTGGCACAAAATTATTAATTTTTAAATTAACGTAAATGAAAAAAATATTTATTTTACACAGGGTTTGACAAGGTTAAGGATCCCTAGCTTTATTGACAAGCTATTTACAGGTTAAGGATTCCTAACTTTATTCGCAAGCTAAGAGCTGTTACCTACATCAGCTCATTTGAAAGCATTATTATTATGAGACATACAAGTAGGGAACAGGATGAAGTTGGAGCCGTCTGTGGACCAGCATTTTCATTTGATCAACTGAATTTATCTCGTTGACATTATGCTGTACGAATGTGTTCCATACTCGAGTCATCCTGGATATATATGATCTCAGATGGAGTGATGTTCTGGAGAAGGGTACAGCCAGAGTGAAGTTGCTACTTTCTGCCCGTCTTGTGGCATAAAAGCTTGTTTCTCGCTGTCCTCGAAGTGGATTCAAGTGTGGTACTTTGACAATATTGGCCCTGTACATAACAGTAAGGCCACCCACATCCCTCCTGTGTTGAAGGCTCTGCTGAAATGACACATCTATCCAGGATGGGTCCAGGCGAGAGATGAGACGTCTTGCTCTGTTCTCTACTCTGTCAAGTAGTCGCAGATGAGAGGGGGGGCAGGCAAGCCAAGAAAGTGGAGCATACTCAAGGTGCGAGCGTACTTGTGCCTCGTGCAGAATCTTGCAATCCCTACTGTCAAGCAGATGCGAGATACGGCGAAGTGCTGTAAGCTTCCTGACTGCATTGTTTGCAAGATTTGCAACATGGTTCTTCATGGTCAGTTTGGTGTCAAATTTCACCCCAAGGATATCAACTTCTTCCCCAGGTGCCAACACCCTCCCATTCATCCTTACTACTGCACCAGCATTACCATCATGGTGCCTAGAGACCATCATCATTTGTGTTTTCTCAGGTGCAAATGTTACTTGCCATCTATTTCCCCAAGCTGATATAGCTCTTAGCTGGTGATTGATGTAGCTTAGAGCAGCTGGCATTTCTTCTCTTGGATAAGTGAATGTCAGTGTACAGTCGTCTGCATATGCATGTGATTCTGGGATGAGATGAAGGTCAATGAAGTAGACATTCCATAACAATGGTCCCAGCACGCTTTCTTGTGGAACACTTGCCCCAATATGATGTTTTGCTGATTCCGTTCCAGTGAGAACTACCCTTAGAGATCTACCATTAAAGTAATCACTGAGGAGACATAGCGTAAAGCCTGCAATTCCCAGTGCTTGAAGTTTTGCTAAGAGGCCCTGGTGCCACACCCGGCCGAAAGCACCAGCAATGTCCAGTGCTACCACACATTTGACTTCGGATTCATCCAGTGACTGGTGCCACTTAGTGGAGAGGTTTAACAACAGATCAGCAGCAGAGTAACCTTTCCTGAAGCCTTATTGACGGTCACAAAGTAGTGAGTGGTAGTCAAAAAACTCTGCCATTTGTCTTGAGATTATTGTCTCAAGGATCTTACCAGTGATTGACAGGAGTGACACCGGTCTGTAGTTGCTGATTTCTGCTCTGTTCTTCTTTTTGTGAACAGGGACTACATTTGCCTCTTTTCACAGAGATGTGAGTTAGAGGTGCTGCTAGCTGGTCTGCACACCTCAGCAATCTTGGGCTCAACTTGTCTGGGCCCACAGCCTTTTCTTGGTCAAGCGATTTAAGAAGGAAATGCACCTCCTCCTGCCTTATTGTCACCACTGACAGTTTTGACACAGCTCTTGCAGCTAGCCAAGGAGGATCCCTTGCTGGATCAGGAACTTGCATTTTGGTAGCGAAGTGTTCGGCAAAGAGGTCTGCCTTCTCTTGACTACTAGTAGAGGTGGTCCCATCCTGTCGATTTAGAGGTGGAAAGAGTTCATCAGGCAGATAACCTTGTCTGTCCTTGACCAGTGACCACCAGGTTTTGGAGCCTACCCTACCTGATGCTAGCTTTCTTTTTGTGTCCACCTCCCATTTAGCAATGGCCCACTTTTGAATGTCACCCATATGCCTACAGGCTTGCCTGTGCAAGTTTCTGTTATAGGTGGTAGGATGTCTCTTATACCTCCGCCATGCTTTGTACTTAGCAGTAGCAGCCTCTCTACAACGAAAGCCAAACCAAGGCTGATCTGTAGGCTTCGTCACATATTGCCGGTGAGGAATGTGTTCTTGTTGTAGATTAAGGATGTGTCCAGTGAAGGCTTTCACTTGATTGTCAACATCCCCTTGGAGAAGTGAATTCCACTCGGTGGTGGCGAGCTCTGAGCAAAGGGCTGTCTAATTACCTCTTTCCCATAGCCAGGTTGTGCGTATGGACACCTCACCTCGTTCTGTTGGGATCTTAAGTGTCGTAAAAACAGCCTTGTGGTCAGATGATTCAACGTAGCCGAGGGGTTGACAAGTGACTATACCTTCTGCCAGATCACTCACTACTGGGTCAAAGGAGGAGCCAGAGATGTGAGTAGGGAAATCAACAAAGTTTCTCATGTCAAATACTGCAAGAAGGTCATCAAAGTCCCTCTGTTTAAGGTGTTGGTTGAGGTCACCAACAATTATGATATGTTGACAGTTGTGTTGTAGCACAAGGGAGTCCATATTTTCCATTAGGAAGTTGATGGGGTCTGCATGTTGCCACTGAGGTCTGTACATTGCACATGCTAGTACAAAGGTACTAGTGTTTATGCAGAGCTTGAAGAACATCATTTCAAGATGAGTAATGGTGGCAACATCAATGTGCTGGGCATGAACACTTTCAGAGAAGCACACAGCAACACCTCCTCCTTGCCCTTGCCTGTCTCTTCTCATCCATGAGGTGCAGCCAGCAATTCTTGCAAAATTTTCTGGAGTCCTGTCGTCCAAAAATGTTTCAACAGTTATCACGTTGGGACGTCGAGTGTTCACAAAACTATGTGTGAGCTCTCCAACATTAGTATGAAACCTCTAATGTTGGCCGACAGGATGCTGATAGAATGGCTCCTCATGATGTGGTCAGCTTGAAGTGGTGGGTGTGAAAGGCATGTAAGGTGCCTGCCCTTGAGAGGTAGGGTACTGAGGCAGCTGCAAGGATGTAGGTCTGTGGTCTTGTATAAGGCACAATACCACCTGCTTGGGCTGAGATAGGAGTAGCTGAGTGGGTGACGTGTGAGAGTGTTCACAAATTCAGAGATCCTGCTGGTTTGTTCCGAGAACAGGTCTCTAAACAGGTGGTCCTGTCTGTCAAGTTCCTTTTTCTTCCGACACTGGTCCTCCTGATGTCCTTTCTTGTAGCAGTAATTGCACCTAGTATCTCGCAAGCAGTTGATGGTGGTGTGCCCCTTCCGGTGACAGCGAGAGCACTGCCTAGGTGCCTGGGAGGGTGGACTATGATTTGTTGCACCTCATCTTTAAACGTATAAGAGATAATTTTAGAAAGGACTTAATTTTGAATGAGTTCTTGCTGATTGACCAGTTTAACTATTCGGCGTGACATTATATATATATATATATATATATATATATATATATATATATATATATATATATATGTATATATATATATATATATATATATATGTCGTGCCGAATAGGCAGAATTTGCGATCTTGGCTTAAATAGCAACGTTCATCTTGCCATATAGGACAAGTGAAAATTTGTGTATGCAATAATTTCGCCAAAATCATTCTGAACCTAACTAAAAAAATATATTTCACTGTGTTTGTTTAGTATTAAATTACTGTAAACAAATCTAAAATATATTTAATTGGGTTAGGCTAAAATAAATTGTTCTTGTTATAATAAGGTTAGGTAAGTTTTCTAAGATTCTTTTGGTGCAAAATTAATTTTTTTTACATTAACGTTAATGAAAAAAATGTATCTTTAAACGTATAAGAGAAAATTTTAGAAAGGACTTAATTTTAAATGAGTTCTTGCTAATTGACCAGTTTTACATATTCGGCACGACATATATATATATATATATATATATATATATATATATATATATATATATATATATATATATATATATATATATATTAACAAGTCCGCCGTCTCCCACTGAGGCAGGGTGACCCAAAAAGAAAATCCCCCAAAAAGAAAATACTTTCATCATTCAACACTTTCACCTCACACATAATCAATGTTTTTGCAGAGGTGCCCAGAATACAACAGTTTAGAGCTATATACATATAAAGATACACAACATATCTCTCCAAACTGCCAATATCCCAAACCCTTCCTTTAAAGTGCAGGCATTGTGCTTCCCATTTCCAGGACTCAAGTCCGGCTATGTAAAATAACCGGTTTCCCTGAATCCCTTCACTAAATATTACCCTGCTCACACTCCAACAGCTCGTCAGGTCCCAAACACCATTCATCTCCATTCAATCCTATCTAACACGCTCACGCACGCTTGGTGGAAGTCCAAGCCCCTCGCCCACAAAACCTCCTTTACCCCCTCCCTCCAACCCTTTCGAGGACGATCCCTACCCCGCCTTCCTTCCTCTAGAGATTTATACGCTCTCCATGTCATTCTACTTTGATCCATTTTCTTTAAATGACCAAACCACCTCAACAACCCCTCTTCAGCCCTGTGACTAATACTTTTATTAACTCCACACCTCCTAATTTCCACACTCTGAATTTTCTGCATAATATTTACACCACACATTGCCCTTAGACAGGACATCTCCACTGCCTCCAACCGCCTCCTCGCTGCAGCATTTACAACCCAAGCTTCACACCCATATAAGAGTGTTGGTACCACTATACTTTCATATATTCCCTTCTTTGCCTCCATAGATAACGTTCTTTGTCTCCACATATTCCTCAATGCACCACTCACCTTTTTTCCCTCATCAATTCTATGATTAACCTCATCCTTCATAAATCCATCCGCTGATACGTCAACTCCCAAATATCTGAAAACATTCACTTCTTCCATACTCCTCCTCCCCAATTTGATATCCAATTTTTCTTTATCTAAATCATTTGATACCCTCATCACCTTACTCTTTTCTATGTTCACTTTCAACTTTCTACCTTTATACACACTCCCAAATTCGTCCACTAACCTCTGCAATTTTTCTTTAGAATCACCCATAAGCACAGTATCATCAGCAAAAGGTAACTGTGTCTCTTCCCATTTTGTATTTGATTCCCCATAATTTAATCCCACACCTCTCCTGAACACCCTAGCATTTACTTCTTTTACAACCCCATCTATAAATATATTAAACAACCATGGTGACATTACACATCCCTGTCTAAGACCTACTTTTACCGGGAAGTAGTCTCCCTCTCTTCTACACACCCTAATCTGAGCCTCACTGTCCTCATTAAAACTCTTTACAGCATTTAGTAACTTACCATCTATTCCATATACTTGCAACATCTGCCACATTGCTTCCCTATCCACTCTATCATATGCCTTTTCTAAATCCATAAATGCAATAAAAACCTCCCTACCTTTATCTAAATACTGCTCACATGTATGCTTCAATGTAAATACCTGATCTACACATCCCCTACCCACTCTAAAACCTCCTTGCTCATCCGCAAACCTACCTTCTGTTTTACCTCTTATTCTTTCATTAATAACCCTACCGTACACTTTTCCTGGTATACTCAGTAAACTAATTCCTCTATAATTTTTTACAATCTCTTTTGTCCCCCTTCCCTTTACATAAAGGGACTATACCTGCTCTTCGCCAATCCTTAGGTACCTTCCCCTCTTTCATACATTTATTAAACAAAAATACCAACCACTCCAACACTATATCCCCCCTGCTTTTAACATTTCTGTCATGATCCCGTCAGTTCCAGCTGCTTTACCCCCTTTCATTCTACGTAATGCCTCACGCACCTCCCCCACACTTACATCCTGCTCTTCTTCACTCCTAAAAGATGGTATACCTCTCTGGCCAGTGCATGAAATTACCGCCTCCCTTTCTTCGTCGACATTTAAAAGTTCCTCAAACTATTTTCACCATATACCCAATACCTCCATCTCTCCATCTACTAACTCTCCTACTCTGTTTTTAACTGACAAATCCATTTGCTCCCTAGGCTTTCTTAACTTCACTCCAAATTATTTTTCTTATTTTCATTAAAATTTCTTGACAGTGCCTCTCCCACTCTATCATCTGCTCTCCTTTTGCACTCTCTCACCACTCTCTTCACCTTTATTTTACTCTCCATATACTCTACTCTTCTTATAACACTTCTGCTTTGTAAAAACCTCTCATAAGCTACCTTTTTCTCTTTTATCACACTCTTTACTTCATCATTCCACCAATCACTCCTCTTTCCTGCTGCACCCACCCTCCTATAACCATAAACTTCTGCCCCACATTCTACTACTGCATTTTTAAAACTATTCCAACCCTCTTCAACCCCCTCACTACTCATACTTGCACTAGCCCACCTTTCTGCCAATGCTTGCTTATATTTCACCCGAACTTCCTCCTCCCTCTTACTTGTTGCCATTTTCCTCTTGTCCCATCTACCTCTTACTCTAACTGTAGCTACAACTAGATAATGATCCGATATATCAGTTGCCCCTCTATGAACGTGTACATCCTGAAGCCTACCCATCAGCCTGTTATCCACCAATACATAATCTAACAAACTACTTTCATTACGTGCTGTATCATACCTTGTATATTTATTTATCCTCTTTTTCATAAAATATGTATTACTTATTACCAAACCTCTTTCTACACATAAATCAATTAAAGGCTCCCCATTTTCATTTACCCCTGGCACCCCAAATTTATCTACTACTCCCTCTACAACATTTTTACCCACTTTAGCATTGAAATCCCCAACCACAAGTACTCTGACACTTGGCTCAAAACTCCCCATGCATTCACTCAACATTTCCCAAAATCTCTCCT
>NC_091296.1:33429879-33457379 GCF_038502225.1 Cherax quadricarinatus | reverse complement strand
ACCTCGCTGTCGCGTCCACCAGCCTTACTTGTCTAGGCAAACTTTTATTTAAAATTATTCCACTTTTTTAGCACACCTTAACCTGATCCTCATCCCTCTTAAAACTCTAGAAACTATAATGAACGTGCTATTATTCCCGCTTTCTGATGCATCTATTCACATGCAGTTTCCAATTCCATAAAAGCCTCAAGGGTCTCCTGTTTGTTATAGAAGTATTGCTTACCCAAAAGCTTGCAAGTGATTCTTTACAGTTATACAAATATTGTTCCCTTATGTTTTGTAATGCAAAGAAAATTCACGAAATTCCACGTTTTAAATTCATTTCATTCTTCTACAATCATTCTTTCTGTGCTTCCAAATACTCTTAACAATCACAAGTCTGCTATCACCTTTACCTTCTTTCAAAAACACACGTTGAATAAATTCACCAATCATTCCAACAGATGCTCTCAGCATATTAGTGTTAATCTCGTACGTCCCCTCAACTTTCTTACAGCTTCACTTTCTTCTAACATCATTTTCTTAACTAGTTTCCATCATTTTCACTTCCAGCTCTTAACTTGCTTCCTACCCAATCACTTCTGGCTCTTTGCTCATTCTAATATATCTCAGTCCTACTTGTCCCAGTCTTATTAAGAATCCTTTATAGTTCCTATAGGTATGTTATTTGACTTTGCCTGATGCCAAGTTTTCTCTGTTTTATGAAGCACATTCATGATATTGGCAACTAAATAATTTGAAGCTGACTTCATTAATATCAAATTTGATAACTAACGCTTTGGCTCAGCTATTGGGTTCTTTATTAAAACAATCATAAGAGTCAATTGTAATGTTAATTTAAATTGCCTTTGAGCTGATAACCCATAACCCAATATTTTAGCATGTATTAAGTTAAATCCGATTCTGTTCGGCATGTATGGCTCTTAGGTATTAATTTTAGTGCAACCATCATGCGTATACACTCAGAATACATACCAATGTAAATACACAGAATGAATGATCGTGCACATACACACCATGTATGGCAATGTACACGCAGCATGTTTGGCTCTAGAATACTTGCAGTAGTTCTGCCATCATGCATCCACACAGCTGTAAAACACCTGTAAGTTACTTATATTACTCTAACAATGTATCAAGTTTGGTGCGTGGTTGAGATGTATCTGTTCAATGATGTAATCAAAATATCTTCATCTAACTCTTTTTAATATATCAACTATAATCTGAGATTATTTTTATTCATCAGCATTGAAAACTTGTTTATTTCAGTGCGTCAACATCATAAAGCTGACTCCTTTATTGCATCATTATTTCAAATTTGATTCTTTTAATGCTACTTCACTATCAATAAATTTGAAATTCACCTCTGAATCATTAGTAATTTTAACAAAATTGTTAAGGACAAGCTGAGAAATATGGAGATATTGACACCGATACACTGACTGTATTGTTGTCTTCAACTCATCAAGTATTGTTGTCTACTACTCTCCATCAAGTATTGTTGTCTACGACTGTTCATAAACTATTGTTGTCGACGACTCTTCATCAAGTATTGTCCTCTACTACTCTTCATCAAGTATTGTTGTCCATGACTCTTCATCAAGTATTGTTCTCTACGACACATCATCAAGTATTGTTGTCTACGACTCATCAAGTATTGTTGTCTACGACTCTTCATCAAGTATTGTTGTCTACGACTCTTCATCAAGTATTGTTGTCTACTACTCTTCATCATGTATTGTTGTCCATGACTCTTCATCAAGTATTGTTGTCTACTACTCTTCATCATGTATTGTTGTCCATGACTCTTCATCATGTATTGTTGTCTACGACTCTTCATCAAGTATTGTTGTCTATGACTCTTCATCAAGTATTGTTGTCTACTACTCTTCATCATGTATTGTTGTCCATGACTCTTCATCAAGTATTGTTCTCTACGACACATCATCAAGTATTGTTGTCTACGACTCATCAAGTATTGTTGTCTACGACTCTTCATCAAGTATTGTTGTCTACGACTCTTCATCAAGTATTGTTGTCTACGACTCTTCATCAAGTATTGTTGTCTACGACTCATCAAGTATTGTTGTCTACGACTCTTCATCAAGTATTGTTGTCTACGACTCTTCATCAAGTATTGTTCTCTACGACTCTTCATCAAGTATTGTTGTCTACGACTCTTCATCAAGTATTGTTGTCTATGACTCTTCATCAAGTATTGCTGTCCATGACTCTTCATCAAGTATTGTTGCCTACGACTTATCAAGTATAAACCATACCACGGGCGGGGTTAGAACCCGCGATCAGAGACTCTTCATCAAGTATTGTCTACGATTCTTCATCAAGTATTGTTCTCCACGACTCTTCATCAAGTATTGTTGTCTACGACTCTTCATCAAGTATTGTTCTCCACGACTCTTCATCAAGTATTGTTGTCTACGATTCTTCATCAAGTATTGTTCTCCACGACTCTTCATCAAGTATTGTTGTCTACGACTCTTCATCAAGTATTGTTATCTACGACTCTTCATCAAGTACTGTTGTCTACGACTCTTCATCAAGTACTGTTGTCTACGACTCTTCATCAAGTATTGTTGTGTACGACTCTTCATCAAGTACTGTTGTCTACGACTCTTCATCAAGTATTGTTGTGTACGGCTCTTCATCAAGTATTGTTGTCTACGACTCTTCATCAAGTATTGTTGTCTACGACTCTTCATCAAGTATTGTTGTCTACGACTCTTCATCAAGTATTGTTGTCCATGACTTTTCACCAAGTATTGTCGACGACTTTTCAAGTATTGTTGTCTGCCACTCATCAAGTATTGTTGTCTACGTCTCATCAAGTATTTAATGCTGTTGTTCTGATTATCTTCCAGTATTATCTTAGCAGTCACTGTATGCTGCTGTGGACTACAAGATATAATGTTCACTCGGTGGGACAATGTTGCTGTCTAAATCCTACGAAATGAAGCTACTTCTTCCCTTTCCTCAAATCAAATCTTATTTCATATTCCTCAGGCATTGTAGAACCCACATGGATTTAGCTTTTCAACTTTATATTAATTTTCCACAGTTTTGCATCTTTTGGATAATACAAGACTGTTTAGCATCTTTTGCGTAGTGCTCACTACGGCAGCAGCACCACCACCGCCGCCATCCCCACCGACACTTCTTTACCCCGTTCCTGGACGTTCTTCCCTCAAGATGCTAGGACAGCGACACCTCACCTTCAGGGTATAAAGAAAACTTACCAAAATGGAGCGATCTGGTACACTTCTAATCAGATCCTTTAATAAATGTCTTTTTCAACAATACTCGCATCAAACGAGAGGTAGTAATAGTTTTTATTTTTTTTTGAAGACTTTTCGTATCTCAGTCATATTTTCTTAAGTTAGGAGTGCACCCACATACTGAAAGCATTCACCGGACGTTATTTCTCACCCTTCTTCGTACAAAACTGCAGGCGGAGGCCGCAGGCCATTTTATTTTTAGTGCCATACCTGACGTTGTACATAGTCTTCCCAGCAGTGTAAACAGCAATACAGTGCGAACATTAATTTTAAACAACATTCACGTTCCAGTTGCCACTTCCACGTCCATAAACTCACAAGCAGTCCACCAAACACCGACCTACATCTACCGCCAGAGTCTACATTATACTCGGTGATTTCGTAAACACAAAATAAGTATGCAGGATTAAATATTCGTGCTACAATTATGACTTTAGTAACCTGTGCATGATACAAAGAGGAACACGACATATTAGGCGTTGAACCAAAGCACAAATCATCATTACGGAATCAAATCTTCACAGATGCCATTCTTTGGAAACTTCTCTTATCGCTTCAACAATCACAAGGAAAGCAGGAAGTCACAATATAGGTGCTGGAACACATCAAGCATCATGTGCAACACCTGGGTATCTTTATTCTGAAGAAGTTTTGCTAACCAGTGGCTTTATGAATTCAATACAGAGTATATGAAAGTATTGAAACCGTCTCCAGTTTCAACACCTCGATGTACCCTCTTTATTCAGAATAAAGACGCCCGAGTGTTGCATATGCGTCTTATTCATCATCTTGTCAGTATTATATGTCATTTCTGGTACCATATCAAGCATCGCCCCGCCCACCACCTGACACGGCAACTAGATGTTAAATCCACTACATCTACCTTCTACTCTGGGGATTTTCCTAATTATAAGTATATTTGTTTCTCTGCATTTTGAGTGACAACGTATCAGGGGTGAAGCATTTCCATTAAACATGTCTCTCCTATAATGAATATATTTTGTCGTTTTCTACTATATTTCGATATATGTACTTTAATATTCATTACCAGCGCTGTCATTAGAGACTTCTCCAAGATAAAAATACTAGGCAAGTTGAAACCAAAGTAAAAGCGTGTTATGCCTTGGAGAAAATATATAATATCAAACAGCTAGAAAGTTTTGTCATTGAGCATAAATACGTCTGTTGAACTTACAATGTTAATAGTGCCTGTGTTACTCAGGGGATTAGGTACGACCACTTGATGAAGTAGAATGATGCCAAACTTTTCATCAATGAAAAGGATTTACATAATCATCATTGTCTAGAATCCGCAGTCATTTATATTGGAAGTTCGGTTGGGCAGAAGTCAGTGAAGCTTAAATATCGCCGGAGTTTTGGTTAATTTTTTTAAGCCATCAGGATGTGTCAATTAGGTGGCCTCATTACGTATTTAATGCATGTCACTTATACTACAGCTGACGTCCACACTACCATAAAGTTCACTAAGCCGAAGATGGACAACACGTTTCACTAATAAAATTATCTAATGTTCCATAAGTCTCTTTCATATTGAATTTTAATCATGTGGCTTTTAATTCCTTCATCAGGGTCATAACAGCATATTTTGAACAAAGGGTTCAAAACTTGTTTCTGTGGACTGCCGCTTGTGCCTGATCTCATTCCGAATTAACTATGTTCATGAAATCTCTCTGTTGCCTTTTAGACAGCCATGTATCTCTGTAACCAGATGATGAGGAGGTGAAGAGAAGTTGGAGTGCAAGAACACCAATTTTCGCGCAAGATTCACTCGTAATACGCAGCGACAAGACAACATATCCGATGTCTTGTAAGAGCGGCCAGTTAGTCATCAATAAACGAACAAAACGCGTTGCAGATGCCTGAAAGTTTCGCTAATTTGTACACTAAAATGCAGTCCAACAGAATCAAGACGCTTTTAGTTAAGCCAAACCTTTACTTCAAGTCATCCTACACAGCAGGTAATCTGAAGGACCTGGGGGTCTGTTGCAGTACTTCCACTGACTCCGTGACCTCACTGAACCGTCCACTCATCTGACTACCCTAGTATATTTATATATATTAGTTGTTCATGCCCGTGTATTCACGAAAAAGCCTTTTCCACGGGTGAAAAGTCTCAGTAAACTATATATGTACAACTGTGTACTTGTATATATTTTATTGATTATTATAGATCAAGACTAGGTGAATGAATTAGCTTTCACCAGTATCAACAGTCATTCATTACTGTATATACTATATATATCAGGCCCGATATGCAGTATGCAACACACCAGCCTGGAACACACACTTGATAAGCATGTCAAAAAATAGGAGAATATTTACAAGTGTGTAGTGATAAAAGTCCAGGAGCTAAGGGGAAAGACAAGAAACTGTACTTGATGACACGGAATAGTAAAGAGGGCAAGGAAGACATGATAACAATGCATAAAATATTGAGAGGACTTAATACGGTGGACAGGGATAGACTGAGTGACAGGCAACAGATACACAACGACACAGTTGGAAGTGAAACACAGAGATGAGGCAGAGCGATGTCAGAAAGAATATCTTCAGCTTCATAGCAAGAAAGTGGTGAAGGAAGGCTCCATACATAACTTAAGAACAGGTATAACAGGGCCCACGGGGCAAAGAGGGAGTGAACCTAGAAATAGTTAAGAGGCAATGCCAGAAGTGAGAATGACTCCTGCACAAAAAGGTGACCGCGTGGGCTCGCATGTACGCTTGCATGCAAGTGCACAGACACGCAGAGACACACACGCACACACACACACACACACACACACACACGCACACGCACACACACACACACTGGAGTGGAGCAGTCGCTCGCGATTGAGCTCGTGATTGGCGGTAGTTTCTGACTGTACCATAGGGAATAGAGTGTGGGATATAGGCGTGTGCAAGCATAAGAGTGCATATAATCACTTAAACCCCGTAAAAAGGAAATATAAGTGATCACAGAAGAGAAAACATAGATAATAGTGCCAAGTGTTAAGAGCCAGCCTGGATCAAGGAAGGGGAACGGTTGTGTACCAGGCCTAAATAGTGTTGCCACACATTACTTAGTGGAGTGTTTGAAGAATAAGTGCGACTCAAGACCAGGGAGATAAGAGATAAGTATAGATGTGTCAGTAAATACAGTGAGTGCAGTGAAAAAGTTAGATGAGCTAGTGACTGCAGGAAGATAGTATAAAAAAAAATTTACCGAGAAGCATGAAGCATCTTCAACTACGTGGGACCCAGGTACTGACGGACTGGCAACGTGATATTTCAGCACCACTGCCAGCTGCACGTAATATTCACCTGGTTAGTTGCATGGGGTCAACAGTGCCAGTCTCTAGCTGGAAACTGGGGGTCACTCTCCTGGAGCTATCAGAATTAGAATAAGCAGCACCTACTAGCATTTAATAGAATTTACTGAGGTGTAGGAGAGTAAAGCAGAGGTAGCTAGTGTGAAACATGCGGCTCCCCACATAGGCACATACACACACACAGTAGAATTAGTAGAAGTAGAATTGATAAGTGTTAGAGTACTATTCGTAAGCTTTAGAATTACTGGTATTACTACCGGTATTTATTAGCAGTGGGAATACTTAGAAGTGGGGGTGCACACACACACACACACAGTAGCAATCATCGAAGAGGCGGGGCCAGGAGCTGTGAATCGACCCCTGCAACCACAAATAGGTGAGTACACACACACACAAGATCAGTGAAGAGGCGGGGACAGGAGCTGAGTCTCGACCCCTGCAACCACAATTAGGTGAGTACACACACACACAAACACACACACACAATAACAAGCACTTGTAAAAGCTGTAGTACACACGCACACACACACATACACAGGATTTCACACCTTCCTGTGAACTGACCCTCTAACCCTCCCTCCCTCTCTCAATACATATTTCCCTCTTCACCTCTCTCTACCTATCTCTCTCACTACCTATCTCTCTCTACCTCTCACTACCTCTCTCTCTCACTACCTCTCTCTCTCCCTATCTATCTCTCTCTCTCTACCTATCTCTCTATACCTAACTCTCTCTCCCCTCTCCCATCTCTCCCCTCTCCCATCTCTCCCCTCTAACATCTCTTCCCTCTAACACCTGCCCCCTCTAACATCTCTCCCCTCTCATTATCTCTCCCCTCTCCCTTTTCCCACCTCTCTCCCCCTATCCTCTCTCTCCCCTCTCTTCTATCTCCCCCCTTCCCCCTGTCTCTCCCCCTGTCTCTCCCCTCTCTTTGCCCCATCTCTCTCTCCCTCCTCTCTCTCTCTCTCTCTCTCTCTCTCTCTCTCTCTCTCTCTCTCTCTCTGTCTCTGTCTCTGTCTCTGTCTCTCTCTCTCTCTCTCACTCTCTTCCCCTTTCCCTTCTCACTCTCCCCCCCTCTCTCTCCCTCCTTCTACCTTTCCCTTCTCTCTCTTTGCCCCTTTCTCTCTCCCCCTTTTTCCTTCTCACTCTCCCCCCCTCTCTCTCTGCTTCTACCTTTCCCTTCTCTCTGGGAAAGAAAAGGGGAAAAAGAAGGAAAAAAAAGAAAGAATGGTGGGGACTCGCAGGAATCAGGGATCAGATGAGAATGGTTCTGATAGGGAGGAGTGGATGGAGGAGCAGTGGAAAAGGATGGAACAAGAGTGGGAGAGAAAATTAGGAGAGCTTTCTGAAAAAATGGAGAAAGTTCTCTGTGAAATTGGAAAAGAGGTTGGAGAAAGAGGAGAATTGGGAGGCACATGTCGAAATTGCAGTAGCCAGGATAAGGGTCCTAGAAGATGAGGTAAACAGGCTGAGGCAAGTTACAGGGGCAGTGACCAGAGAAGACAGCATATGAAGCTGAGAGGCTGAACGGGAAGGAAGGAGATATGAATTATGCTAAGGTCATAACAGCCTGCCAAGAAGGGCCAAGGAGTGAAAAGGAAGAGCAGCTGGGTGCAGGTAGATAGGGTGATAGGTCGAATGCAGAGGCACAACCATGCTACCAAGAGCCACTGGAAAAATCAAGAGAGAAAATGACCACATACAGACAAGAACCAGAGTCACAGAGGGAGAGGCAATGGGAGGAGGAAAGGGCAAATTCAGTGTTTATCCATGGGCTTCAGGAGAGAGAGGAAAGGTCACACACTGAAAGACGGCAGGCAGAAAGAAAGGAGATTGAGAAAATCATCACAGAAATAAGTGGACGAGATTGTAAATTTTCAGAGAATAGGGGAGTACTTGAAGGGGAGAAAACGACCGATCAAGCTGATTTTCAGGACAGAAACAGTGCAGAACAGGATCCTACAAGAGAAACCACAATTGAAATACTCAGAAGAGTACAAGAGGGTATACCTAGACAGAGACAGAACACAAACAGAATGACAGCAGCTGAGGAAGAGGACAAAAAAGCGATAGGAGCTAGGAAAGGAGACACGGATGGAGCCAGCAGAGGTCAATCAGAGCAGAACAGAGCAGCAAGGACAAGCACACACACAACTATTCTCAGAACTCCACAACCTATCACACCATCCCAACACAAACTACAATCCATACCCACAGCTTCCACCCAACACCCAGCTATAGAATCCCACAGTATGCTACCAGGTCTCCCACCCTCACAGGCCCCACAAACCACATTGTTGGAAAGGAAACTGAAGGTATGGTACACAAACGCTGATGGAATAACAAATAAGTGGGAGGAGTGGCATGAAAGAGTAAAAGAGGCATCACCAGACATCATAACTCTCACAGAAACCAAGCTTACAGGTATGATAACAAATGCCATCTTTCCAATGGGATACCAAATCCTGAGGAAAGACAGAGGGAACAGGGGGGGTAGAGGAGTGGCACTGCTGATCAAAAACCGATGGAATTTTGATGAGCTGGAGAGAGGAGACAGCAGAGAAGTGATTACACGATGGGAACGCTTCACTCTGGAGGTCCCAAGGTGGTAATTGCAGTGATGTATAACCCACCACAGAACAGCAGGAGGCCAAGGCAAGAGTATGACGAGAGCAATAGAACGATGGTTGACACACTGGCTGCAGTGGCCAGAAGAGCTCATGCATGCAGGGGAAAGCTCCTGATCATGGGTGAATTTAACCACAAGGAGATCGATTGGGAGAACTTGGACCCACATGGGGGCCAAGATACATGGAGGGCTAAGATGATGGAGGTGGTACTGGAAAACTTCATGTACCAACACATAAGGGACACTACAAGAGAGAGAGAAGAGGACGAGCCAGCAAGACTGGACTTAGTATTCACCTTGAGTAGTGAAGATATTGAGTACATCACATATGAAAGACCCCTTGGGGCCAGCAATCATGTGGTTTTAAGCTTTGAATACACAGTAGAGCTACAAGTGGAAGGGGAAGCAGGAAGGCCAGGACGAATGAAGCCAAACTACAAGAAAGGGGACTACACGGGAATGAGGAACTTCCTGCACGGGGTTCAGTGGGACAGAACTGGCAGGGAAGCCAGTTAATGAGATGATGGAATATGTAGCAACAATGTGCAAGGAGGCTGAGGAGAGGTTTGTACCCAAGGGCAACAGGAATAATGAAAAAGCCAAGACTAGCCCATGGTTCACCCAAAGGTGCAGGGAGGCAAAAACCAAGTGTGCTAGGGAATGGAAGAAATATAGAAGGCAAAGGACCCAAGAGAATAAGGAGAGCAGTCATAGAGCCAGAAATGAATATGCACAGATAAGAAGTGAGGCCCAACGACAATATGAAAACGACATAGCAGCGAAAGCCAAATCTGACCCGAAACTGTTATACAGCCACACCAGGAGGAAAATAACAGTCAAGGACCAAGTAATCAGGCTAAGGAAGGAAGGAGGAGAGACAACAAGAAATGACCGTGAAGTATGTGAGAAACTCGACAAGAGATTCAAAAAAGTGTTCACAGAGGAGACAGAAGGGGCTCCAGAAAGACGGAGAGGTGGGGCACACCACCAAGTGCTGGACACAGTACACACAACCGAGGAAGAAGTGAAGAGGCTTCTGAGTGAGCTAGATACCTCAAAGGCAATGAGGCCGGATAACATCTCCCCATGGGCCATGAGAGAGGGAGCAGAGGCACTATGTGTACCCCTAACAACAATATTCAATACATCTATCGAAACAGGGAGATTGCCTGAGGCATGGAAAACAGCAAATGTAGTCCCAATCTTTAAAAAAGGAGACAGACATGAAACACTAAACTACAGACCAATGTCACTGACATGTATAGTATGCAAAGTCATGGAGAAGATTATCAGAAGAGTGGTGGAACACCTAGAAAGGAACAATCTCATCAGCAGCAGCCAACATGGTTTCAGGGACAGGAAATCCTGTGTCACAAACCTACTGGAGTTCTGCGACATGGTGACAGCAATGAGACAAGAGAGAGAGGGATGGGTGGATTGCATTTTCTTGGACTGCAAGAAGGCGTTTGACACAGTTCCACACAAGAGATTAGTGCAAAAACTGGAGGACCAAGTAGGGATAACAGGGAAGGCACTATAATGGATCAGGGAATACTTGTCAGGAAGACAGCAGCAAGTCATGGTACGTGGCGAGGTGTCAGAGTGGGCACATGTGACCAGCGGGGTGCCACAGGGGTCAGTCCTAGGACCAGTGCTGTTTCTGGTATTTGTGAACGACATGACGGAAGGAATAGACTCTGAAGTGTCCCCGTTTGCAGATGACGTGAAGTTGATGAGAAGAATTCATTCGATCGAAGACCAGGCAGAACTACAAAGGGATCTGGACAGGCTGCAGACCTGGTCCAGCAATTGGCTCCTGGAGTTCAAACCCACCAAGTGCAAAGTCATGAAGATTGGGGAAGGGCAAAGAAGACCGCAGACGGAGTACAGTCTAGGGGGCCAGAGACTACAAACCTCACTTAAGGAAAAAGATCTTGGGATGAGTATAACACCAGGCACATCTCCTGAAGCGCACATCAACCAAATAACTGCTGCATCATTTGGGCGCCTAGCAAACCTCAGAACAGCATTCCGACATCTTAATAAGGAATCGTTCAGGACCCTGTACACCGTCTACGTTAGGCCCATATTGGAGTATGCGGCACCAGTGTGGAACCCACACCTAGCCAAGCACGTAAAGAAACTAGAGAAAGTGCAAAGGTTTGCAACAAGACTAGTCCCAGAGCTAAGAGGTATGTCCTACGAGGAGAGGTTAAGGGAAATCAACCTGACGACACTGGAGGACAGGAGAGATAGGGGGACATGATAACGACATACAAAATACTGAGAGGAATTGACAAGGTGGACAAAGACAGGATGTTCCAGAGATGGGACACAGCAACAAGGGGACACAGTTGGAAGTTGAAGACACAGATGAATCACAGGGATGTTAGGAAGTATTTCTTCAGCCACAGAGTAGTCAGGAAGTGGAATAGTTTCGGAAGCGATGTAGTGGAGGCAGGATCCATACATAGCTTTAAGCAGAGGTATGATAAAGCTCAAGGTTCATGGAGAGTGACCTACTAGCGACCAGTGAAGAGGCGGGGCCAGGAGCTTGGACTCGACCCCTGCAACCTCAACTAGGTGAGTACACACACACACACACACACACACACGGGTCCAGGAGCCATGAATCTACCCCTGCAACTGCAAATAGGTGAGTACACACACACACACTCACACCTGCCTACCTACTGGAGTTCTACGATAAGGCAACAGAAGACAGGACAAAGAGAAGGGTGGCTAGACTACATCTTGGACTGTAAGAAGGCTTTCGACACAATACCACACAAGAGATTGATTGAAAAGCTAGAGAAGCAGGCATGAATAGCAGGAAAGTACTGCACTAGTTTAGGGAATACTTGACAGGAAGGAAACAACATGTCTTGGTACGTGATGAGGTGTCATAGTGGGTGAATGAATCGAGCGGGGTTCCACAAGGATCAGTCCTAGGTCCGGTTCGGTTTCTAGAATATGCATATGACTTAACGGAAGGGATAGATTCAAAGTTATCCCTGCTCGCAGACGATGTGAAGCTAATGAGTAGAATACAAGTAGGCGAGGATCAGGTAAGCGTATAAGAGATCTGGACAGGCTGCAAGCCTTGTCCTACAAATGGCTCCTGGAGTTTAACCCCAGTAAGTGCAAAGTCAGGAAGTTTGGGGAAGGACAAAGATGACAGCAGACGGAGTACAGCCTAGGTCAAAGGCTGAAAAACTCATTTAAGGAAAAGGATTTTGGGCTAAGCATCATACTGAGAACATCTCCTGAGACATCAGCCAAATAACTGCAACACCACATGGGCTCCTACAAACCTAAGAATAGTGTTTCGTCATCTAAGTAAGGAGTTATTCAAGATACTGTACACTATGTACATCAGGCCCATACTGGAGTACTCAGCACCAGCATGGAACTCAATCCTGGTCAAGCACGTCAAGAAATTAGAAAATGTGCAAAGGTTTATAAGATTTATCCCTACGAGGAGAGGTTAAGGAAAATCAACCTGACGACAGTGGAGGACAGGAGCGATATGGGGACATGATAACGATGTATAAAATACTAAGAGGATTTGACATGATGGATAGCGACAGAATGTTTCAGAGATGAGACACAGCAACATGGGGTCACAGCTGGAAGCTGAAAACTCAGATGAGTCGGGAAGTGGAATAATCTGGAGAGTGATGTAGAAGAGGCAAGATCCATACATAACGTTAAGAGGTTCAATAAAGTTCATAGAGAAGGGAGAATGGATCTAGTAGCGACCAGCAAAGGGGCGGGGCCAGCAGGTATGGCTCGACCCCTGCAACCACAACTGAGTACACACACACTTTGCACCCACAGATTCCCCCCCCCCCCAGTACCAACCCCAGAGCTAGTGATCACGTGGTCCTGAGCTTCGAATACAATGTAGAATTAGAAGCAGCACGGGTACAATAGGAGAAGCCAAATTACAAAAGAGGGAACAACACAGGCATGAGGAATTTCCTGCATGAGGTACAGTGGGAAAGAGAACTGGTGAGAAAAACAGTAAATGAAATAATGGAATACGTGACCACAAAATTCGAGGAGGTGGTGGAGTGTTTCGTACCTAAAAGCAACAGAAACACTAGGAAGACCAGAACGTGCCCTTTGTTCATCCAGAGGTATAGAGAGGCCAAAACTACATGCGCTAGAGAATGTAAAAAAATATAGAAGACAAAGGCTCTATTAAAATAAGACTAGCCAAAGAGCCAGAAACGAATGTCAATAGATCAGAAGGGAGGCCCAATGGCAATACGAGAATGACGTATTATCGAATGCCAAATCTGACCCAAAGCTGTTGTACAGCCACATAAGGACGAAAATAACAGTCAAGGACCAGGTAATCAAGCTGACGAAGGAGTGAGGGGATATCACAAGAAACGATCAAGAAGTATGTGAAGAACTCAACACCAAATATAAGGAAATAATTTCAGTGGTGAAAGGAAGGTCTCCAGGAAACTGGGATGGTAAGGTACACCAAACAATTGCTGGACACACTACACACAACCGAGGAGGCAGTGAAGAGGCTGCTGAGTGAGCTAAATACCTCAAAGGCAGTGGGACCAGACATCTCTCCATGAGTCCTGAGACAGGGAGTAGGGGCACTCTATGTGCCACTCACAACAATCTTCAACACATCTATCGAAACAGGACAACTACCTGTGGTGTGGAATAGAAAAGAAGACAGATAGGCAGCATTCAACTACAGACCAGTATTACTGACATGTATAGTATGTAAAGTCATGGAGAAGCTTCGGAAAGGAAAGAGCTTATACAAAATAAACAACACAGTTTCAGGGAGGGAAAATGGAATGTCACAATCCTACTGGAGTTTTAAGACAAGGTGACAGAAGACAGAAGAGAGAGGGATGGGTAGACTGCATTTTCTTATACTGTAAGAATGCTTATGACACAATTCTGCACAAGAGGGTGCAAAAGCTAGAGGAACAAACATGAATAACAGGCAATGGATCAGAGAATACCTGGCAGCAAGGAAACGAGTGATAGTATGTGACCAGATGTCAGAGTGGGGGGCAGTGACGAGCGGGATTTCACCAGGGTCAGTCCTAGGGCCGGTACTGTTTCTGGTATATGTATATGATGTGATGGAAGGGATAGATTAAGGTGTCCCTGTTTGCAGACGATATGAAGCTTATGCATACAATTCAAACGGATAAGGATAGGATAGGACTATAAAGGGATCTGAACAGGCTGGAAGCCTGGTGCATCAACTGGCTCCTGGATTTAAAATTCACCAGGTGCAAAGTCATGAAGACTGGGGAAGGATACACAAATAACCCGCACATAAAAGACAGAAGCTTACGACGACGTTTCGGTCCGACTTGGACCATTGACAAAGTCACACTAACAGAGGAGGAGCAGAACGGCTATATATAGGCAGGAAGAGGTGGAGGTAGTACTACCTCCACCTCTTCCTGCCTATATATAGCCGTTCTGCTCCTCCTCTGTTAGTGTGACTTTGTCAATGGTCCAAGTCGGACCGAAACGTCGTCGTAAGCTTCTGTCTTTTATGTGCGGGTTATTTGTGTATCGTTCCAGTCACGGTATTGTGCCTTTTTGTTATTTATTTACTGGGGAAGGAAAAAGAAGGCCGCGGGCCAAACAATGCAAATCTCACTCGAGGAAAAGGATCTTCCGGTGAGTATAATACCGAACACATCTCCTGAGGCGCACATCAACCAAATAACTGCTGCATCATATGGGTGCCTGGCAAATCTAAGAATAGCTTTTTGACACCTGAGTAAGGAGTCATTCAAGACCATGATGGAACACACACGTCAAGAAATTAGAAAAACCGAAAAGGTTTGCAACAAGACTAGTTCCAGAGCTAAGGGGTATGTCGTACGAGGAGAGGTTAAGGGAAATCGATCTGACGACACTGGAAGACAGGAGGAATAGGGGGTACTTGATAACGACATATAAAATACGGAGAAGAACTGACAAGGTGAATAGAGACAGAATGTTTCAGAGATGCGACACAGCAACAAGGGGTTACAACTGGAAGTTGAAGATTCAGATGAGTTACAGGGATGTCAAGAAGTATTTCCTCAGTCATAGAGTTGTCAGGGAGTGGAACAATCTGGAGAGTGATGTAGTGGAAGAAAGATCCATGCACAGCTTTAAGAAGAGATACGATAAAGTTCATGGAGAAGGGAGAGAGTGCACTTAGTAGCTACCAATGAAGAGCTGTGAGTCGACACCTGCAACCACAATTAGGCGAACACACACACAGACACAAACACACACAAAACACGCATCTCTAACACAAGAAAGATCACGAAAACAGACCCTAATTGGACACTGGACGTGGCTAAATTTGGTTTGCCTTAATTGTGACCAGGAGCTGTGCAGGGTTGAAAACACACACACACACACACACACACACACATACACACACATTCACACACACACACACACGATCAGTGAAGAGGCGGGGCCAGGAGCTCGGACTCGACCCCCGCAACCTCAACTAGGTGACTACACACGTCACAATTGGAAGCTGAAGACTCAGATGAATCAAAGCGATGTTAGGAAGTATTTCTTCAACCACAGAGTTGTTAGGAAGTGGAATAGTCTGGCAAGCGATGTAGTGGAGGCAGGAACCATACATAGTTTTAAGACGAGGTATGATAAAGCTCATGGAGCAGGGAGAGGGAGGACCCAGTAGCGGTCAGTGAAGAGGCGGGGCCAGGAGCTGAGTCTCAATCCCTGCTACCACAATTAGGTGTGTAGACACACACACATACACACACACACTCGATTCGACCCCTGCAACCACAACTAGGTGAGTACACAGTAGAGACACCGCATACGCGAGTCACAACTTAGTGCTCTGTGAATACAAGTGTTTTTGAGGGCTACCCAAGGTTACTGCAGGAGTCATTAATTGTGTCAGGGTATTCCACAACCCTTCAAGTGGTTTACAAGCTGCTCTGAGCCACATAAGTGTGGGGAGAGCCACAATTTTATAAGTGAACTTGAAAGTGATATTGGTGGCACAAGTCAGAGACGGCAGGCCTAGTGTGGTGCAGGCGTTGTTGTCATATGTGCCACTCAAGAAAGATAATAACGTGAAATCAGTGTGTGTCCAGTGAAAGAAGCACAGTAAATAAGATTATATTATACCATATATAGAGAAGAAAGAAGGTGGAGATACGTCAGTACATCACAACGAGCTGGACAATCTGCAGGCTGCATCCGAGCGGCAGAGAACAGCAACAAGACCGCCACTTCTCTGCCAGACGCACAAACATACATAAGTGTGTTTTTTTCAGGCACTTGTAAAAGAGAGTGTAGACTTAGTATCACTGACAGACAGAATGGTCAAAGAGGAGTAAGCGAGGAGGGTTATTTTCCGGGCACACTCTCACTCACAGACACACACTAGATAGTTAGGAATCTGGAAGTAGAAATTCTAGGAAGAAGGATAAACATAGAAGGAACTAGTGTGTAGATGGCTGGGTCAGCCGTGTGTGAAGCTCCCGCTTCACACACGGAGGGCCCGGGTTCGATTCCCGGCGGGTGGAAACATTTCGACACGTTTCCTTACACCTGTTGTCCTGTTCACCTAGCAGCAATAAGGTACCTGGGTATTAGTCGACTGGTGTGGGTCGCATCCTGGGGGACAAGATTAAGGACCCCAATGGAAATAAGTTAGACAGTCCTCGATGACGCACTGACTTTCTTGGGTTATCCTGGGTGGCTAACCCTCCGGGGTTAAAAATCCGAACGAAATCTTATCTTATCTTATCTTAGCATCAGGTCAAAGTCAGGCCAGTTAATCACATGTGCATGCGGACCATGCAAACACTGAGTGCTCACACGCACTCATAAAGCACACAAACATCCTTGCCCGCACTCAAACCCAAAACTAATGTTCACACAAGCACACACGTACACAAACATACATAAAAAGGCACATAGGCCAATGTACACCTTTCTGTGACTCGACAGTGCTTACCCACTCGTTTCCCTACACCTCTCTCTCTCTCTCTCTCTCTCTCTCACTTCCTTTCTCCTTCCCTCCCTTCCCCCTTTCTCTCCCTCTAGCCCCTTTCCCACTCTTTCTCCACCCACATCACTCTCCATGCTCCCCTCCCTCTCTCTCCCCATCTCACAAACAGAACACACACTCGAACATTACAACACCTAACCTGTCTGATTATCTGTGTCTCTCTCCTTGTACCCCTCTTCCCACTCTCTTTACCTCTCCATCACTGTCTCCATCTTACTTCCCCTTACAACTCCCCCACCCACACACACACACACAATAAAAAATGGTGGCTCAGAAAGGAAGTTGAAGGCTCAGGGGATCAGAGGAGAACGGTTCTGGTAAGAAAGAATGGATGGAAGAGCAATGTAAGAAGATGGAATAAGAGTGGGAGAGCAAACTAGGTGAGGTTTCTGCAAAAATGAAGAAAAGGATGGAGGCAGAGAAGAAGATATGGGAGTCACAAGCCGAAGCTGCAGAAAACAGGATACAGGCCCTAGAATATGAGGTAAATAGACTGAAGCGAGTTGCAGGGCTATTGTGTAGAAGAGACATAACATCTGAAGCAGGTACACCCCTAGTGAACATGGCACCCAATGAAAAGGCAACATGACTTATGCTAAGGCCCTATCAGCCCACCAACAAGGCTGAGGAATAATGGGGAAGAGCAGTTGGGAGCAGGGATAACAGTAAGGGAGGGGGAGAAGAGACAGAGGGGGATACATCCCATGCAGAGACACGGCCATGCCACCAAGCGTTACAGGAAAAAATAAGGGAGACAACGGCCATATACAATGGGACCCTGAGACACAGAGGGAAAGGCAATGGAAGGAGGAGAGGAAGAAGTCAGTGTTTATTCATAGGCTTCAGGAAAGAAAGGAGAGGACACAAAATGAAAGACAGCAGGAAGAAAAACAGAAGACTGAAAACATCATCAAATAATTAGGCAAGGAAGACATGACTGAGATAATAAATTTTCAAAGAATAAGGGAGGTACTTGAAGGAGAGAAATCAGCCAATCAAACTGATTTTCAAGACAGAAACAGTGCAGAACAGGATCCTGCAAGGGAAACCATGGCTGAAGGAATTGTCAATGTACAAGTGTTCCTAGATCAAGACAGAACAAGAACAGAACGACAG
Organism: Cherax quadricarinatus; assembly: GCF_038502225.1. NCBI lineage: Eukaryota > Metazoa > Arthropoda > Malacostraca > Decapoda > Parastacidae > Cherax > Cherax quadricarinatus. Next base: position 33,438,953 of record NC_091296.1, on the reverse strand, counting down.
CAGCTGAGGGAGAGGACACAAAAGCGAAAGGGGCTAGAAAGAGAGACAAGGACAGAGTCAGCAGAGGACAACCAGAGCAGGGCAGAGCAATGAGCACAGGAACACACAAAACCACCACAAGAACCCCGCAACCAAACACGGTATTCCAACACAAACCACAACCTACTCTTACAGTCCCCACCCCACACAATGTCGTAGAATTCCACAGCACACTACCTGGTCCCCCACCCTCACAGACCCCCCAGAACACAGTGTTGGAAAGGAAACTGAATATATGGTACACCAACACTGATGAAATAACAAATAAGTGGGAGGAGTGGGACGAAAGTGTGAAAGAGGCATCACCAAACATCATAGCTCTCAAAGAAACCAAGCTCACAGGAATAACAAATGCCATCTTTCCAACGGGATATCAGGTCCTGAGGAAAAACAGATGGAACAGAGGGGGTGGAGGAGTGGCACTGCTCATCAAAAACTGATGGGAGTTTGATGAGCTGGAGAGAGGAGGCGTAGGAGAAGCAAGACAGCACATAATAGGAATACTTCAGTCTGGAGGTCACAAGGTGGTAATTGCAGTGATGTATAACCAACCACAGAACAGCAGGAGGCCAAGGCAAAAGTATGATGAGAATAATAGTGATAGTTGGCACACTGGACGAAGTAGCCAGAAGGGTTCATGCAAGCAGGGAAAAGCTGCTGATTATGGGTGACTTCAATCACAAGAAAATCAAGTGGGGGAACCTGGAGCCACATGGGGACCCAGAAACGTGGAGGGCTATGACAATGTAAGTGGTACTGGAAAACCTCAGGTGCCAACACGTAAGGGACACTACCAGAGAGAGAGGAGAGGATGAACCAGCAAGACTGGATCTAGTATTCACTTGAGTTCTTGCTAATTGACCAGTTTTACATATTCGGCACGACATATATATATATATATATATATATATATATATATATATATATATATATATATATATATATATATATATATAATGTCGTGCCGAATAGGCAGAACTTGCGATCTTGGCTTAAATAGCAACGCTCATCTTGCCATATAGGACAAGCGGAAATTTGTGTATGCAATAATTTCGCCAAAATCATTCTGAACCTAACGAAAAAAATATATTTCACTGTGTTTGTTTAGTATTAAATTATTGTAAGCAAATCTAAAATATATATACTTGGGTTAGGCTAAAATAAATTGTTCTCGTTATAATAAGGTTAGGTAAGTTTTCTAAGATTCTTTTGCTGCCAAATTAAAATTTTTTACATTAACATTAATGAAAAAATATATCTTTAAACGTATAAGAGAAAATTTTTAGAAAGGACTTAATTTTAAATGAGTTCTTGCTAACTGACCAGTTTTACATATTCGGCACGACATTATATATATATATATATATATATATATATATATATATATATATATATATATATATATATATATATATATATATATATATATATATATAAAATGTCGTGACGAATAGGCAGAACTTGCGATCTTGGCTTAAATAGCAACGCTCATCTTCCCATATAGGACAAGTGAAAATTTGTGTATGCAATAATTTCGCCAAAATCATTCTGAACCTAACGAAAAAAACATATTTGATTGTGTTTGTTTAGTACTAAATTACTGTAAACGTATTTAAAATATATTTAGTTGGGTTACGCTAAAATAAATTGCTCTTGTTATAATAAGGTTAGGTAAGTTTTCTAAGATTCTTTTGGTGCAAAATTAAAAACTTGTACATTAACATTAATGAAAAAAATATATCTTCAAACGTATAAGAGAAAATTTTAGAAAGGACTTAATTTTAAATGTGTTCTTGCTAATTGACCAGTTTTACCTATGCGGCACGACATATATATATATATATATATATATCTATATATATATATATATATATATATATATATATATACAAGGAATTCGCAAGAGCAGGCGAAATATACACAAACACTGATCTCTGGCTGAAGGAGACTCGAACCTACGAACCTTGGAACAAGGTACGCAGTGCTATACCAGTCTACCCACACTGGACAATACCTTGGTGTGCAGCTTGCGCTACACGTTGATCCAAGGCAGCCAACTTTCAGGGAGAAGGCTTACAGCATTTCATGTCATCCCCTGCATGCATCAGCCTTACTAGGTTGTCGAGAATGCCAATTTCACGTGATATGCAGTATATTTATTGATACTTCTTCACTCATCATTAGAATCTTCAACTGTTTTACAGTAATAAACTATTCTAAACTACCGCAAGATCATATTAGTTAAAATTCTTATTATAAGATGAATTAAAATTCAATTTAAATAATACAGACTATTTTGCTGACAGAAAGGTGTTAAATTTTTTACCTTGGTATGAAATTTCTGTACAGAATGTTGTTTACCATTCCATTTTGTACTAAATTTAAGTGCAGTAAGTGCTGTATGACCCTAGTGGGTTTAGCACTTGGTTTTGATTATAATAATAATTTGACTGCCGTAGTAACTAAAGAGATTCATAATGGAATATACTGATTGAAAACTGATCTGTTTGCTAGCATGTTTTTGGTCTCCAAGTGTTCTATTCATTTCCAGTATTTGCACAATAACGCCTAACAACGAGACAGACCTAGAGTTCAAAGGGGCCTTTCTGTTTACTCTTATTTAAATATATTTACATTGTGAGCTATTCTGCATATGTCATCCAATTAACCTTATTGTAATGAAATCTATGTAACAGCAACAATAGTTGTGTGATTACAATGGTAAGTGAGTAATATGTATATAAGTTTGCATGGTTGTAGAATGTTTTTTTTTTAGTATCTGAGACAAGTGGCTAACATTATAGAAGGAGAAAGCTTGTGCATATAGATAATTACCTAATTTTCTAGCATTGGTGATTAAGAGCTCGCAAAAGTAGTTTTGGCTGATCATTAGCTAAACATACTACCATACATTGATCTATTAATACATAATGATTCGTTTAACTTTTAGAAGAAAAATAATAAAAATCACCTGTAAGACTAAAATAACTTTTTAAATACAGCTATACACAACATTAGTATACGCACCTATACTTGATTCAAGTAAATACTATATTAGCTGTGGCTATGGCGAAGCCTCGACACAGACCGTTGCCCATCTGAACGGCAGCCTCAGGTACTCAGGCGCGTTGACGGACAGTAGCGCCCGGAGATATGGTAAGTCAACAGCATGGGCATGCAAAGCACCTGTGCATCTACAGTGGCTGACACCTACCTGAGATACACCTCAGATGAAATGGTTATGCTTTCAGAAACAGAGAGATCAGAAGATCAACAAATGCAAGGAATCGAGCACCATGCTCTAGCTTTTGTTGCAATAGGATCGAAGACCTTCTGCTGAAATAAGTAATGTGACTTCCACTGACCTGACCATGTATGACTGACAACTGACTCTAACTGATTTACACTTGAAGAGTTTGACATTCATTTTTGAATACAAAGTGTTACATTACGACGGCATAAATATGAGGACAAAATGCGTGAGTGTCGGTATTTACTAGAAGAGGGTTTGTTTAAAGCCAAAAATAAAAATGACTTGTACACACACGCACACACATACACTCACGTACACACACGCACACAGACTCGCACACACACACGCAAGCACACGCGCGCGCACGCACACACACACACACACACACATACACGCAGTTTCGCACGCACACACACACACACACACACATACACGCAGTTTCGCACGCACACACACACACACACACATACACACAGTGAACTAACCATCACTGTGTTGGTCGTGGTACAGGTTCCTTCTCGCCTGGTGGTGTGCAGCTCGTCAGTGTCATCCGCTGCCTCGGCAGATTCCACCACGGGCTCTCGCTGGTCCCTCTGCAACACTAACGGCAAGGCTCACCCGCCCACCAACGCCGCCCGCACACCCACACAGCAGTCCCAGCACGGCCACAACTGCTACAATGCCTGTCAGTCTACCAATGGTTCCGGGGATCACAGCTCGCCCAGGATGCGCAGTCAGCCGCCTAAAACTAAGTTAAAGTTTTCACTGGCAAAGGAACGTAAAGCCTCTACCACCTTAGGTAAGTATACATATTTTTTAATATTTTCATGAGTTATAATCACAAGAAGTCGCTTCTTGTGACGTTCAGATGCTTCATTATGATTTATAAACTATAAATCTCACTATTAGCAGTGGATGAATGTATTTGGTGAAAATCGCTAAGTGTTCATTAAAATGGTATGAATAATTGCATGCAACAGATCTCATTTTTATCAGAGATAATGTAGAATACTTATATATGTACTCTTTATTAAATACGTAATTAGTTAAATATAATACTGAATAATTGTAATACTCAATAAGTACATGTATTAAGATATAACATTGTTGGTTAAATTTCTGAAAAATGTCTTAGGTAAAAGGACACAAGTGCAACTAATGCAGCATTTACTGTGGCAACATTTCGCTCTCCAAGAGCCTTGTCAAGTTCGTTGCTACAATAAAATGTTGCAATAGTTGCACATGTTTTCTTTTACCTAACAAATCAGGATCTTGTCCGCTTCACCAACAATAAACATACATGGGTAAGATAACCGGCACTTTGTACCAATTATTAGAAATTATATTGATGGTTAATATATACAATGACAATTTTACGAATGCTTTTTTATAAACTTTGAGTTTAATAAAATATTAAGAAAAACATAAGTATGTATTGCATAATTTTATTATTATTATTATACATTTATATGAAGAGCTAAACCAGTATAGATCATTCTGCGAAAGGAGTACTGGAAGCTCGATCCTTCGTCCACTAATAGCAATATCAACTCAATTCTTGAATCCAAGTTTCTAAAATATTTAGAGTAAATTTGGCTTTGAAAACTTTTTATGACGTTCATCTGTCACCAGCACCACTGATCATCATTCAAACCGTCAATAGTTATATAGCTTCCGATAATCATTAACAGTGATCAAGCTTCCAGTGATCAACAGCCCATTTAATCAAGCTACCAATGGCCACCAACATAGATCATGCCTCCAGTGGTTACCAACACAGATCATGTCTCCAGTGGTCACCAACACAGATCATATCTCCAGTGGTCACCAACACAGATCATATCTCCAGTGGTCACCAGCACAGATCATCTCTCCAGTGGTCACCAACATAAATCATGCCTGATCAAAATTCCAGTGGTCACCAACACAGACCATGCCTACAGTGGTCATCAGGATAGTTCATGCCTCCAGTGGTCACCAACACAGATCATTCCTCCAGTGGTTACCAACATAGATCATGCCCCAGTGGTCACCAACACAGGTAATGCCTCCAGTGGTCATCAACACAGATCATGCCTCCAGTGGTCACCAACATAGATCATAATTCCAGTGGTCACCAACATAGATCATGCCTCCAGTGGTCATCAACACAGACCATGCTTCCAGTGGTCACCAACATAGATCATGCCTCCACTGGTCACCAACATATTCGATGAAGCTTCCAACAGTCAGCATTTTTGTAATGCATATTTTCCACGCTATTGAACATCAATATTTACTCAGAACAGTGCTAACAAGGCATGAAATCCACTTAATAGGACGAACAGCGTTACTCAGCACAACCTGCTGACCTTTTATGAGTTATCCATAGATATTAATGCACCATTTTCTCCAATTTGTCATAATTCCGGTGTTAATGTTTACTTTTATTTTGTAAATCGCTCACTTGCGTCATTCAGAACACGGCCTGATGGAGGCTCAAATCTCTGTCAGGGGATTCCAGCCTCTGTCTTCTAATCTTGTAGAGACTTTCTGACTACACAAATTCGAATGTTTACATTAAAAGGATTATAACGTGTTTTATATATTTTTAATTGGTTATGAGTGACACAAACAATTCCAAGTGCTTCATCTTACAGGGTTATCAGTTCTATTAACCTCTCCCTGCCTAGGATAGCAGGACATCGCAGCGTTATTTAGTGCAGAGATTCTTAAAATAGGGGACGCGAGATTTCTGGAGGTGGTAGGAATGGAAAATATTGGCATTAAAGGCTTGTTATGCAAAACGTGTTAATCTAGTCTAAAATCCACATAGCATGTGATGGTCTCAAAGTTGCTGCTTCAGCAGGAAGACTGCCACAAACTGACACCGATTTCATTATTAAATTATAGTCAAGCGTCGGATTCATGAAACAGCGGAGAACATTCAATAATGTGTCGTGGAAAAAGACAAGTAGTCTCCAGTCTTTGCCATTTAGTGCAATGAAACCATTGATGGAGTGTTCCCATTTACTTGTGGAAAACGTTGTTTTCTTGCCTTTTGGAACCAAGGGCAAAAACTGACGATGTTTTCACTCTGTCGAGCTTCTTTCACATAAAAGAAATATGAAGGGAGAGGTTGAGTGATGTTTGCTGTGTTGAAGCTCCAGCCATGCTTGACACACACACACACACTAGCTTCATCAACAACAAGTCCCTCTGCTGTTCCAGCATTGTGAGGCTTTGGCAGCAAAGACACTTGTCATTAGACTAATTATGACCATTACGAGAAAAATTGTAAAACACACAAAACTAAACACCTAATTTTTTTTTTTTGTTCCGTTGAGTATTATTATTATTATTGCTGTTACATTCATGGAAGAGGGCTAAACCCTTAGGAGTCATACAGCGCATGGGAAATAAGAAGCAGTCACATTCGATTTAAGGACTGGAAGGATATAATCAAGTCCCTGGATCAGTAACCCTTCACCGGCATCAAGGACTCAGTTTCGAAATCATTCTTGACAAGAATCTATCTATCGCGGTCGACCCTGATTGATGACTTTACGAATGCTGTATCGGAGAAGTTTTGTGTTAACTACTTACCAGTGTAGGAAACTGTAATCATGCTAGGTCTTTAAATCATTCAGCAGCAAGTATAGCGCTTAATATAATTATCATAAAATTCAAATCATTATCGTACTTTGATCAGCGTATCTGTGCGAGATCGTCTTGTCAGTCATGGATAAAATTAAATCTAAACATCAAAACAAGTTGGATATGGAGAACGATCTTTGGCGTTCACTCCGGGCATTTCTGATCAACGAGGCTGTAGCCCATATGTTGGTCTGAGTGTGGCTTTCACCTGGAGGGCTGGTCCTTGAAGATTTACACACGTGATGATGTCTGAAGGAGCTACAATCTGAAGGATCACTATATATATATATATATATATATATATATATATATATATATATATATATATATATATATATATATATATATATTTATATATATATATATATATATATATATATATATATATATATATATGTCGTGCCGAATAGGCAGAACTTGCAATCTTGGTTTAAATAGCAACGTTCATCTTGCCATATAGGACAAATGAAAATTTATGTATGCAATAATTTCGCCAAAATCATTCTGAACCTAACGAAAAAAATATATTTGATTGCGTTTGTTTAGTACTAAATTATTGTAAACGTATTTAAAATATATTTAGTTGAGTTAGGCTAAAATAAATTGTTCTTGTTATAATAAGGTTAGGTAAGTTTTCTAAGATTCTTTTGGTGCAAAATTAAAAATTTTTACATTAACATTAATGAAAAAAATATATCTTTAAACGTATAAGAGAAAATTTTAGAAAGGACTTAATTTTAAATGAGTTCTTGCTAATTGACCAGTTTTACATATTCGGCACGACATATATATATATATATATATATATATATATATATATATATATATATATATATATATATTATTAACACACTGGTCGATTCCCACCAAGGCAGGGTGGCCCGAAAAAGAAAAACTTTCACCATCATTCACTCCATCACTGTCTTGCCAGAAGGGTGCTTTACACTACAGTTTTTAAACTGCAACATTAACACCCCTCCTTCAGAGTGCAGGCACTGTACTTCCCATCTCCAGGACTCAAGTCCGGCCTGCCGGTTTCCCTGAATCCCTTCATAAATGTTACTTTGCTCACAATCCAACAGCACGTCAAGTATTAAAAATCTTCTCTTTTTTAGTAAATGCTTACAGGAGAAGGGGTTACCATTGCTCCCGGCATTTTAGTCGCCTCATACGACACGCATGGCTTACGGAGGAAATATTCTTTTCCACTTCCCCATGGACAATAGAAGAAATAAAGAAGAACAAGAGCTATTTAGAAAAAGGAGAAAAAAAACCAGATGTATGTATATATATATGCATGTGATTGTCTGTGAAGTGTGACCAAAGTGTAAGTAGGAGTAGCAAGATATCCCTGTTATCTAGCGTGTTTATGAGACAGAAAAAGACACCAGCAATCCTACCATCATGCCAAACAGTTACAGGTTTCTGTTTCACAGTCATCTGGCAGAACGGTAGTACTTCCCTGGGTGGTTGCTGTCTACCAACCTACTACCTATATATATATATATATATATATATATATATATATATATATATATATATATATATATATATAGATATTGTATATATATATATGTCGTGCCGAATAGGCAGAACTTGCGATCTTGGCTTAAATAGCAACGTTCATCTTGTCATATAGGACAAGTGAAAATTTGTGTATGCAATAATTTCGCCAAAATCACTCTGAACCTAACGAAAAAAAATATGTTTCACTGTGTTTGTTTAGTATTAAATTATTGTAAACAAATCTAAAATATATATAGCTGGGTTAGGCTAAAATAAATTGTTCTCGTTGTAATAAGGTTAGGTAAGTTTTCTAAGATTCTTTTGGTGCAAAATTAAATTTTTTTACATTAACATTAATGAAAAAAATATATCTTTAAACGTATAAGAGAAAATTTCAGAAAGGACTTAATTTTAAATGAGTTCTTGCTAATTAACCAGTTTTACATATTCGGCACGACATATATATATATATATATATATATATATATATATATATATATATATATATATTATATATATATATATATGATTATATATATGCCGTGCCGAATTGGTCAATTAGCAAGAACTCATTTAAAATTAAGTCCTTTCTAAAATTTTCTCGTATACGTTTAAAGATATATTTTTTCATTTATGTTAT
>NC_091296.1:33337379-33427379 GCF_038502225.1 Cherax quadricarinatus | reverse complement strand
GACCCCTGTGGGACCCCGCTGGTCACAGGTGCCCACTCTGACACCTCGCCACGTACCATTACTCGCTGCTGTATTCCTGAGAAGTATTCCCTGATCAATTGCAGTGCCTTCCCTGTTATCCCTGCTTGGTCCTCCAGTTTTTGCACTAATCTCTTGTGTGGTACTGTGTCAAACGCTTTCTTGCAGTCCAAGAAAATGCAATCCACCCACCCCTCTCTCTCTCTTGTCTTACTGCTGTCACCATGTCATAGAACTCCAGTAGGTTTGTGACACAGGATTTCCCGTCTCTAAAACCATGTTGGCTGCTGGTGATGAGATCATTCCTTTCTAGATGTTCCACCATTCTTCTCCTGACAATCTTTTCCATGATATTGCATGCTATACATGTCAGTGACACTGGTCTGTAGTTTAGTGCTTCATGTCTGTCTCCTTTTTTAAAGATTGGGACTGTGTGTGTGTGTGTGTGTGTGTGTGTGTGTGTGTGTGTGTGTGTGTGTGTGTGTGTGTGTGTGTGTGTGTGTGTGTGTGTGTGTGCGCGTGTGTGCGTGCGTGTGTGTGTGCGTGTGTGCGTGCGTGCGTGTTTTGTTTGTGTGTGTGTGGTGTGTGTGTGTGCGTGCGTGTTTTGTGTGTGTGTGTGCGTGTGTGTGTGCGTGTGTGGTGTTTGTGTGTGTGCTTGTATGTGTGTGTGTGTGGTGTTTGTGTGTGTGTTTGGTGTGTGTGTGTGTGTGTGTGGTGTGTGTGGTGTGTGTGTGTGTGTGTACTCAGTTGTACTCACCTAGTTGAGGTTGTAGGGGTCGAGTCCAAACTCCTGGCCTTGCCTCTTCACTGGTCGCCACCAGGTCACTCTCCCTGAACCGTAAGCTTCATCATACCTCTGCTTAAAGCTATGTATGGATCCTGCCTCCACTACATCGCTTCCCAAACTATTCTACTGCCTAATTACTCTGTGGCTGAAGAAATACTTCTTAAAATCCCTGTAATTCATCTGTGTCTTCAACTTCCAACTGTGTCCCCTTGTTACTGTGTCCCATCTCTGAAACATCCTGTCTTTGTCCACCTTGTCAATTCCTCTCAGTATTTTCTATGTCGTTATCAGTCCTCCCTATCTCTCCTGTCCTCCAGTGTCGTCAGGTTGATTTCCCTTAACCTCTCCTCGTAGGACATACCTCTTAGCTCTGGGACTAGTCTTGCTGCAAACCTTTGCACTTTCTCTAGTTTCTTTACGTGCTTGGCTAGGTGTGGGCTCCAGACTGGTGCCGCATACTCCAATATGGGCCTAACGTACACGGTGTACAGGGTCCTGAACGATTCCTTATTAAGATGTCGGAATGCTGTTCTGAGGTTTGCCAGGCGCCCATATGCTGCAGCAGTTATTTGGTTGATGTGTGCTTCAGGAGATGTGCCTGGTGTTATACTCACCCCAAGATCTTTTTCCTTGAGTGAGGTTTGTAGTCTCTGGGCCCCCTCTGTGTGTGTGTGTGTGTGTGTGTGTGTGTGTGTCGTGCGCATGTGTGGTGTGTGTGTGTCGTGCACATGTGGTGTGTGTGTGTGTGTGTCGTGCGCATGTGTGGTGTGTGTGTGTCGTGCACATGTGGTGTGTGTGTGTGTGTGTGTGTGTGTGTGTGTGTGTGTGTGTGTGTATGTGGTGTGTGTGTGTGTGTGTGTGGTGTGTGAACTAGGTTATTTGGTGTTTCTGGTAGCGGGGAGTAAATGATATGTCTTCGGAGACTTCTTACTTTATTTGCAAAGTCGTGGTGGGTACACAGGCTTGTGTGTTTGTGCCCATGGCCCGGGAGGGCCATGCCCACGAGGGAGAGAGGAGTAGGACTGTTGACTGAGTCTAGGCCGCTGAGTGAGAGCGAGTGGGACCAGCGTCCCACTGTCCTGGGCAGGCCTAGAGAGGGCAGCACCTGAGTGCCGCAAAATATGAACTAAGCTGGCAGACAGCATAGGCTGTCTGTGCAGACAGTACAGGCTGTCTACATTTGCTCGGTCACCTACCTTGCGTCGTCACGACGCGACAATACTGGTGGTAAAAAAAACTCGGTCTCTCTCTCGAAGGAACAGGGCACAGAACACAAAATAAAAAACATATATACATATGGACATGGAAAAAAAAACTTCCTACAGGGAGGGAAGAAAAAAAACATGTGGGGTGTGCTAAACATCGTGGTCAAAAGCAGTGAGCATCGATGGGCATCACTGCACGCCTTCCTGCGTCTGAACAGATACTGCAACACAGGAGACATCGCTGAGGCTGAGCTGTGACGTAACGGGGTACGGTCTCCTCTAGAACAGTGAAGCAGTCATCGTAGGAGTCACTGCAGGTTTCACTCAACCTGGGGCACAACATGCTGGTGCCCTCGAGTGAGGCATCGTCAAAACTCGGCAACTGGGCAGGACTTCTGGCAAGCGACTCAGGAGGACACTTCTTGACTGGTACTGTCGCTGGGCTGTCACTGCGAGTGTGGAGTAAGTCGTGGAGCGAGTCATGGCAGAGACGACTGGGCAAAATATCTGCTAGTCGTAACATCATACACCAGACTGCAGCGAGCGAGCTAGCAGTCAAAGTGACATCATCTTTGTGCAGGAGCTCACTGAAGCTATGACACGAGGCTGACACTGCGCCTGCCGACAGGGCTTAAACTGAGGCTTGACGAGTGTCATTCTCTCGACAGTTGGAGTTATAGCAGAGGTTAGTCTAAGCATCCCCAGACTTGTTTCTCTACATATAACTGCACTCTGAAGGTCTGGAGGTGAAGTGAAACAAATCTCGATGGGAATCGTAGCAGGTACGATTCTGCAGAACATCTATGAGCGACGAGCATAAGAGCTTTCTGTACAAGGGGTTCATATGCTCAGGGCTGACTAATATCAGCTGTCAAACACGCTGCTCACACCGGGTGACAAGTAACACAGTGGTGCTACTCTGGGGTCTGGGCTCAAGACCACACAGGACACACGGAAAACTTTACACACACCCACGATACATGCAGTTCAACTTGGCTTAAACTAGGAAATGAGGCTTTTCTGTGCACAAAATTGGCACTAAGCCATACACTAACATGTGAGAACACTGACTGAGAGGAATTAATTTAACACATGGCATATATCTTCTCTCAATCTTCTTGACAATACTGACATAATTACTGAAACACTCGATGTAACATCATGTGATGTCAGGCGTGACGTCACGAGGTGACGTCAGCAGCACTGTGATATCAGTAGACATCTCAAGGTGACGTCAGGCAGACATCGTGATATCATGAAGTCGGGCAGCAGCAGACCACAGCATGTGGCCTGGGACGTCTGGCTCGGTAACTCACGTGGCTTGTAGATCCACATGGCTTCGTTCACACCCCACATGGCGTCAGGATCCACGTGGCATCGTGTTTGTGACGGCCCCCTGCCAAACTAGCGTTTAAATGGTTAACCTGCCGGCCGGCAGTACCAAGGGTACGTCATCAAACCCAATGTGGGGACTGCTGAGCCGGCCTTATAAGCAGTAATTACCAGAACACCTTACGGTATGCGTCTACTGGCAGTAGAGAGTATTCGTCTGACCATCTTATGGTATATCTACTGGCTTCTACTGGCTTTAAAAAAAGCGCTTACCGCAGCTCACTGAGTCTGGTGGCCTCAGTTGCTTGACGGCCGCATTCAGTGAACTCGCAGCATGGTGTGTTCTGCAAACAGTATTTGTCAACTGGTCTTGGAGGCGGCAGACAGTGCTCACCAGACAACCTTACGGTGTGCTTCTGCTGGCCTTAGAGAGTATTTACAGGACAGGTGATGTCTGCGGACTCACCGCCTACGCTGGTCAACTGTGGGCCGAGTCATCTGATGCTGTTGTAGTGTGACACTGTATGAAGAAAAGGTTGGAGTGTGTCTCTGAACTGGGCTGGGACCGTAGTGTGACACTGAAGGAAGTATGATGGAGTGTAACACTGAAATAAGATATAGGACCGTAGTGGAACACTGAGAAGAAAAGGGTGTCGTGTGACTCTGAAGAAGATACGATTGTAGTGTACCCTGAATAGTGTCATGTGACTGGCCTTTGAGAGGAAAGACGCTATGAGGATGATAGTGTGTGTCGCAGAGACAAGGGTGTCAAGGGTGACAGTCGAGATAGTGTGTATGACGCAGAGAAAAGGGTGTCGTGTGACACGGAGAGCAGGAGTGTCGCGTGACACAGAGAAAAGGGTGTCAAGGGACACGGTCGAGAAGGAGCGTCATTACACGGAGAAAAGGGTGTCAAGTGACACGGTCGAGAAGGAGCGTCACAACTCGGATAAGTGTCGTGTGACACGGAGCGTCATTAGGGTGTCGTGAGACACGGGAAGAAGTTGATTATAATTTATTATTGTACAAAGATGTTACTTATAATTTATTATTTTAGCACAGTAGTGTCTGAGAAAGTTGTACTCTGTGTGTGGGGTCATTAATTATTATTTATTATTTTAAGATGCTAATAATTTATTGTAACATGTATGTGTTAAAATACCTCTAGACCAAAGATTGTTTTTATATAATATTAAAGATTAATTTATTTTAAGGTTTATTTTGTATCCCGAACTTTCATATTACGACACTAATGGAAGTACCAATTGGTGTTTTTGTAATAGTGTTCAATGTGGCATGCTGATCCACGTAGCTTCGAGTGGCCTCGGGCACTCGGATAAACAGGTCTGGCATTGAATTCTCATGGAAAACAGCAGACAACACAGCAGAGGGAGTGGGTACATGGTGATGGAAGGTGGTGGTAGGTGGGTGAGGTGCGAGTGAGTGGCGATGGTGGACCGTGCCTACCTTCCTCACCCATACACACGTGGGAGAAACAACCCACACTGGACGCTGAAATCACCACAAAACTCACCTCCGACTTGCTGAAATAGCTGTGCTGAGCTGAACAACAGCAGCAAAACATACAAGTGACACTGAACACGTGACTTGAGAAACAGCGTGGGACGCTGTAGCGTGGGGTCACTGGGATGCCACTTACAATTCTCGAAGAAATTCGGCAAATTTCGGCTAGATCCTGCTTGTACCTGTGTCTGGATGCTGAAACGTGCAGATACAACATCAGGATAACTCGTTGAGAGACGGATGTCTTGTGTAGTAGGGTGATGAAGTGAAGATAACTTTATGACTTTACACTTGGTTGGGTTGAGCTCCAGGAACTGGTTGCTCAACCAGGTCTACAGCCTGTCCAGAACCCTTTGTAGTTCTACCTGGTCCTCGTCCGATTGAATTCTTCTCAACTTCACATCATTTGCAAACAGAGACACTTCTGAGTCTATTCCTTCCAACATGCCGTTCCCAAATGCCAGAAACAGCACCGGTCCTTCGACTGACCCATGTGGAACCCCGCTCTTCACATGCGCCCACTCTGACACCTCGCCACGTACTATGACTCGCTGTTGTCTTCCTGATAGGTATTCCCTGATCCATTGCAATGCCTTCCCTATTATCCCTGCTTGGTACTCCAGCTTTTGCACTAATCTCTTGTGTCCAAGAAAATGCAATCTACCCACCCCTCTCTCTCACTTCTCTTACTGCTGTCACAATTTCATAGAACTCCAGTAGGTTTGTGACACAGAATTCCTCATACCTAAAACCGTTCTGGCTAACGTTTGACGACTTCATTCCTATGTGATCCACCACTGTTCTGATATCCTTCTCCATGACTTTGCATACTATAATTGTCAATGACACTGGTCTGTAGTTCAATGCTTTGTGTCTGTCTCCTTTTTTAAAAAATTGGGACTACATACCTCAGGTAGTCGCCCAGTTTCGTTAGATGTGTTGAAAATTGTTGTTAGTGGTATATAGTGCCTCTTCCCCCTCTCTCAGGACCCCTGGAGAAATGTTATCCGGCCCCATCGCCTTTGAGGTATCTAGCTCGCTTACCAGCCTCTTCACTTATTCCTCGGTTGTATGTATGTATTGATGGTGTACCCCACCTCTCCGTCTTTCTAGAATTCCTTGTCTCGTCTGTGAACACTTCTTTGAATCTCATGTTCAGCTCTTCACATACTTCGAGGTCGTTTCTTCTGATCTCCCCTCCTTCATTCCTCAGCCTAATTACCTGGTCTTTTACTGTTGTTTTCCTTCTGTTGTGACTGTACAGCAGCTTCGGGTCAGATTTGGTTTCTGCTGCTATGTCATTTTCGTATTATCATTGGGCCTCCCATCTTGCCTGTGCATATTCATTTCTGGCTCTGTGACTGCTTTCCTTATTCTCCTGGATCCTTTGCCTCCCATACTTCTTCCATTCTCTAGCCCACTTGGTTTGGGCTCTCTACACCTTTGGGTGAACCAAGGGCTCATCCTGGCTTTCTCGTTATTTCTGTTACCCTTGGGTACGAACCTCTCCTCAGCTTCCTTGAATATTGTTGTCACATATTCCATCATCTCGTTTACAGACTTCACTGTGATGAATGGTTTGAAAAACCGACAAGGTGAAGATTGAGACACTTATGCAGCATATGGGAATCTTTATTCAGGAAACGTTTCGCCACACAGTGGCTTCATCAGTCCAATACAAAGAGGAAGGCGTAAGGAGAGGAGGAGAATGAGGTAATCAGTCCCTCAGCTTGGACTGATGAAGCCAATGTGTGGCGAAACGTTTCCTGAATAAAGATTCCCATATGCTGCATAAGTGTCTCAATCTTCACAGACTTCACTGCCACTTCTCTGTCCCACTGAACCTCGTGCAGGAAATTCATGCCTGTGTAGTCCTCTCTCTTGTAGTTTGGCTTCATTCGTCCTGCCCTTCCTGCTTCCCTCTCCACTTGTCACTCTACTATGTACTCGAAGCTCAGAACCAGGTGATCACCGGCCCCAAAGGGTCTTTCATATGTGATGCCTCAATATCTGCACTAGCCAAGGTGAATACTAGGTCCAGTCTTGCTGGTTCATCTTCTTTCTCTCTCTCTGATAGTGTCCCTTATGTGTTGGTACATGAGGTTTTCCAGTACTACCTCCATCATCTTAGCCCTCCACATTCCTGGGCCCCTATGTGGCTCCAGATCCTCCTAGTGGATTTCCTTGTGATTGAAGTCACCCACAATCAGCAGATTTGCCCTGCATGCGTGAGCCCTTCTGGACACTTCAGCCAGTGTGTCAACCATCACTCTATTGCTCTCATTATATTTTGCCTTGGCCTTCTGCTGTCCTTTGGTGGGTTATATATCACTGCACTTACTACCTTGGGCCCTCCAGACTGAAGTTTTTCTATTATGTAGTCTCTTGCTTCTAATCTATCTCCAGCTCAGCAAAATCCCATTGATTTTTGATGAGCACTGCCACTCCTCCACCCCTTCTTTTCCTTGTCTTTCCTAAGGATCTGTTATCCCATTGGAAATATGGCATCTGTTATTATTCCTTTGAGCTTGATTTTTGTGAGAGCTATGATGTCCTGTGATGCCTCTTTGTCTCTTTCGTGCCACTCCTCCCACTTACTCGTTATTCCATCAGTGTTGGCTTACCATACCTTCAGTTTCCTCTCCAAAGCTGTGTTCTGGGGGTCTGTGGGGGTGGGGGGCAGTGTAATTCTACAGCATAGTGTGGGTTGGGGGATGTAAGTGTGGATTGTGAGTTGTGTTCCGGTAGCATGTTTGGTTGTGGAGTTCTTGGGGTGGTTTTGTATGTGCTTCCACTTCTTGCTTTGCACTTCACTGGTTGTCCTCTAACTGTCCTTGTCCCTCTTCCTAGCCCCTTTCATTTCTGTGTCCTCTCCACTGGCCGCTGTCGTTCTGTTCTTGTTCTGTCATGGTATATGAACACCCTCTTCTATGTTGATGGTTCTTTCAGCTGTGGTTTCTCTTGCAGGATCCTGTTCCACACCACTGATGTGGTGTGGCCCTGCCTCTTCACTGACCGCTACTGGGTCCTCCCTCTCCCTGCTCCATGAGCTGTATCATACCTTGTCTTAAAACTATGTATAGTTCCTGCCTCTGGTAAAACAGGTGGGACATGCACCTCTAACCATCCCAAAAAATGCTGCACCCACATGACAACAGGAGAGTGCAACTTCCTTTCTTGCAAGTTATTTCACCCAGAAATGTGTCACTCATCAATCCATAAAAGAAAATGCTACACTGCATACTGCCAGGCACATCATCTAAAGGGGACTAGAAGACACAGACCAGCCAGACTATGGGAAACAAAAGAGAGGATCCTCAACCTCTCCAGGAAGAGAGGTTTTTTAGGGCCAGAAGGGGAAAAAGACTGGCAAGAAATGACAATAGTCCTACACCACCTGAAAACACTTCTGGAGCAGAGGCATGGACATCGGCCTCTACCCCAGAACAATAGATATTAGAGCCAGTAAATAAAACCCCTCTAAATTCCACCAATACGACATTTGTCTTTGCAAACATGCAGGGTCTAAAGCTGTCAAAAAACAAAGTTCCTTACATCAAGGGACTGCTCATGGAGTCAAATGCATGTTTGCAGCATTCACAGAGACCCACATAAAGGATCATTATGACAATGAAATATGGATCCCAGGTTATAACCTATTCCGATGCAACAGACTAAACAGGCAACAAGGGGGGGTTGGCCTGTATGTCACAAAGTTGCTCATTTGCACAGAAGTACTAAACACTTCAAATGATGTAGTTTTGGCGTTAAAGATCGAAAACCAAAACCTTGTTATTGTGGTAGTATACAAGCCTCCAGATGCAACTTCCCAGCAATTCCAGGAGCAGGTTAAGAAAATTGACCACTGTCTGGAAAATCTCCCAAATCCTGCCCCAAACATCTTACTACTAGGAGATTTCAATCTGAGACACCTAAAATGGAGGAGTATAGCAATGTTTTAGCAGAGATCACCCCGGGAGGCAGCTTAGATGAAAATTCACACACACACGAACTGTTAAATCTCTGCAATAAATTCACCTTAAACCAGCAAATAATAGAACCTACAAGACTAGAAAATATGCTGGACCTCATATTCACTAACAATGATGATCTGATATGTAATATAACTGTATCAAAGACAGTTCACTCAGATCACAACATAATAGAGGTACAGACATGTATGCACAGGGCTCTGGACCAGCAAAATGTAAGCAGTCATGAAGGTCTCTTCACGAAATTCTATTTCAATAACAAAAACATACAATGGGATCAACTAAACCATGCCCTAAATGAAACAAGCTGGGAAGATATCCCAAACAACACGGACCCGAACATCTGCCTTGAAAAAATGAATTCTGTGGTTCTTGAGATCTGCTCAAGACACATTCCATTAAGAAAAAGAAAGATGATGTAAACTAGAAAGAGAGAGATGTTCCCTATACAGATGAAGTCAAAGAGTCACAGAGCTGCTGAGTGGGGTAAATATATCTGAAATACGAAGGGAAGCACTAGTCACTGAAATGCAAATATCGAACTTAAGCTGAAGGAATCTTATAGGAAACAAGAATCACAGGAAGAACTAAAAGCCATAAAGGAAATTGAAAAATAAAAATACTTCTCTTATGCCAAATCTAAGGAAAAAACAACATCCAGTATTGAGCCCCTGCTTAGGTGGGATAGGACATAAACAGATGATAGCCAAGAAATGAGATACTAAAGTGTCAATATGGCTCAGTGTTCAGCGATCCACTGCCCATTCTAAGGGTCGACAATCCAAATGAATTCTTTATGAATGAAACCAAAAATCTGGTCATCCCAAAGCTCTCAGATATTATTATAACTCCACAAGATTTTGAAGACGCAATTAATGACATGCCCATGCACTCTGCCCCAGGCCCAGAATCAGGGAATTCCGTGTTCATCAAGAACTGCAAGAAGTCCCTATCACGTGCCTTCAGCATTTATGGAGAGGGAGCATAGACACAGGGGTCATCCCACACACACTAAAAGCAACAGACATAGCCCCACTCCACAAAGGTGACAGTAAAGCAATTGCAAAGAACTACAGACCGATAGCACTAACATCCCATACCATAAAAATCTTTGAGAGGGTTCTACGAAGCAAGATAGCCAACCACCTAGGTACCCATCAGTTACACAACCCAGGGCAACGTGGGTTTAGAGCAGGTCGCTCCTGCATGTCCCAGCTACTGGACAACTATGACAAGGTCCTGGATGCTGTAGAGGATAAACAAAATACAGACGTAGTATACACAGACTTTGCAAAAGCTTTTGACAAGTGTGACCATGGTGTAATAGCACACAAAATGCGGGATAAAGGAATAACGGGAAAAGTTGGTAGATGGAACAACTTCCTGACAAATAGAACACAAAGAGTAATAGTAAAGAGAGTAAAGTCCCAGGCAGCTATGGTAAAAAGCTCTGTTCCACAAGGCACAGTACTCACTCCCATTCTATTCCTCATCCTTAATTCTGACAGAGATGTAAGCCATAGCTCCGTGTCTTCCTTTGCGGATCACACCCAGATCACCATTGCAGTGACCTCCATTGAAGACATTGCGAGACTCCAAGCGGACAGCAACCAAATCTTCGAATGAGCCACTCAAAACAATATGAAGTTCAACGAGGAGAAATTTCAACTACTCAGATGTGGAAAACTTGAAGAAATTAAAAATGTGTCAGGATATACTACAAATTCTAACCATACAATAGAGCAGAAAAGTAATGTGAAGAACCTGGGAGTGATAATGTCAGAGAATCTCGCCTTCAAAGACGACAACAATGTATCTACCTCATTCACTAGGAAAATGGTAGGATGGATAATGAGAACCTTCAAAACTAGGAATGCCAAGCCCATGATGAATCTCTTCAATACTGAATACTGCTGTACACTAACGGCCCCCTTCAAGGCTGGCGACATTGCTGACCTGGAGAGTGTACAAAGAACTTTCATGGCACACATAAGTGCGATAAGGCACCTAAACTACTGGGAACGGTTGAAGGTCCTTGATCTGTATTCCCTCGAACGCAGGCGAGAGAGATAAATGATAATATACACTTGGAAGGTCCTGGAGGGATTGGTACCAAACTTGCACACGAAAAATCACTCCATATGAAAGCAAAAGACTCGGCAGGAGATGCAACATTCCCCCGATGAAAAGCAGGGGTGCCACGAGTACACTGAGAGACAACACAATAAGTATCCAGGGCCCAAGACTGTTCATTTGCCTCCCAGCATACATAAGGGGGATTACCAATAGACCCCTGGCTGTCTTCAAGAAGGCACTGGACAGGCACCTAAAGTCAGTACCTGACCAACCGGGCTGTGGTTCGTACGTCAGCTTGCGTGCGGCCAGCAGTAACAGCCTGATTGATCAGATCCTGATCCACCATGAGGCCTGGTCTCAGACCGGGCCGCGGGGGCGTTGACCCCCGAAACCCTCTCCAGGTAAACTCCAGGTAAACTACATCGCTTGCCAGACTATTCCACTTCCTAACAACTCTGTGGCTGAAGAAATACTTCCTAACATCCCTTTGACTCATCTGAGTCTTCAGCTTCCAATTGTGACCCCTTGTTTTTGTGTCCCATCTCTGGAACAGCCTGTCTCTGTACACCTTGCCTATTCCACACAGTATTTTGTATGTCGTTATCGTGTCTTCCCTGACCCTCCTGTCCTCCCGTGTCGTCATGCCGATTTCCCATAACCTTTCTTCGTAGGACATTCCCCTTAGCTCTGGAACCAACCTTGTTGCAAACCTTTGCACTTTCTCAAATTTCTTGACATGTTTGACCAGGTGTGGGTTCCAAACTGGTGCTGTGTACTCCAGAATGGGCCTGACGTACACACTGTATAGTCTAGAATGATTCCTTACTGAGGTACCAGAACGCTATTCTCAGGTTTGACAGGTGCCCATATGTCGCAGCAGTTATCTGGTTAATGTGTGCTTCTGGCGATGTACTCGTTATTATACTCACCCCTAGATCTTTCTCCGTGAGTGAGGTTTGCAGTCTTTGGTCGCCTAGCCTATACTCTGTCTGCGACCTTCTTTGCCCTTCTTCGATCTTCATGACTATGCATTTGGCGGGGTTAAATTCTAGAAGCCAGTTGCTGGACCACGCATCTCGCCTGTCCAGGTCTCTTTGTAGACCTGTCTAGTCCGCACCTACAAACAGGGACACTTCTGAATCTATCCCTTTCTTCATGTCGTTCACATATACCAAGAATAGCACTCGTCCCAGGACTGACCCCTGTGGGACCCTGCCCGTCACAGGTGCCCACTGTGATACCTCATCACGGACCATGACTCACTGTTGCCTCCCTGTTAGGTATCCTCTGATCCATTACAGTGCCCTTCCTGTTATATATGCCTGATCCTCTAGCTTCAGTACTAATCTTTTGTGAGGAACTGTCTCGAAGGCCTTCTTGCAGCCCAAGAAAATGCAATCAACCCACCTCTCCCTCTCATTTCTTACTTCACTTACCTTGTCATAAAACTATAGTAGGTTTGTGACACAGAACTTGCCTTCCATGCTAGCTGTTGTTTATAACCTTGTTCCACTCCAGGTGCTCCACCACTCCCCTCCTGATAATATTCTCCATGACTTTGCATACTATACATGTCAGTGACACTGGTCTATAGTTTAGTGCTTCATTTCTGTCTCCTTTCTTAAAGATGGGGACTACATTTGCCATCTTCCATACCTATGGTAGTTATCCAATTTCAAGGGATGTGTTGAAGATTGTGGTTAGTGGCACACACACTGTCTCTGCTCCCTCTCTAAGGACCCACAGAGTGACTCACAAAATTGTAATGACACGATTTCAAACATACCACGGGTGGGGATAGAACCCGCGTTCAGAGTGTCTCAAAACTCCAGACCATCGCGTTAGCCACAATAAGATTCGTTCAACTAGGTATATTTATACACCATAGGAAGGTTACCAACTCTCCCACTGAACCTCCTGCAGAAAGGTCCTCATACCTGTGTAGTGCCCGCTTTTATAGTTTGGCTTTCCTTATTCTACTCCTGTTACCCTCTCCACTTGTAGCTCTATGATGTATTCAAAGCTCAGAACCACGTGGTCACTAGCTCTAAAGTGCCTTTCATATGTGATGTCCTCAATGTCTGGGCTACTCGGCATGAACACCAGGTCCAGTCCTGCTGGTTCATCCTCCCCTCTCTCTCTGGTAGTGTCCCTAACGTGTTGGTGCATGAGGTTTGCCAGTACCACATCCATCAACTTGGCTCTCCATGTTTTGGGACCCCCATGTGGCTCCAGGTTTTCCCAATCAATCTCCCTGTGGTTGAAGACGCCCATAACCTGTAACTTTGCTCTACTCGAGTGAGCCCTTCTTGCCACCTCAGCTAGTGTGTCCACCATTGCTGTTGCATTCATCATATTCCTCTCTTGGCCTCCTGCAGTTCTGTGGTGGGTTATACATCATTGCAATGACCACCTTATGTTCTCCTGACTAAACTGTACCTATGTAGCTACAGTTTCTTGGTAACCCCACCGGTTTTTAATTAGCAGTGCAACCCCTCCTTGCCCCCCCCCCTGCTTCTTCTATCCTTCCTCAGGATCTGATATCTGGGGGGAAAGATTGCATCTGTTATTGTCCCTGTGAGTTTAGTTTCTGTGACTGCTATGATGTCTGGGGACATCTCCTCGATTCTTTCATGCCACTCCTCACATTTATTCGTTGCATTAGGAATAATATTAGGAGAGAAGTAAATAATGAAAATGATTGTTATAGGAATGCAGTTAGAAGCCTGAGTAGATCTATAACCCACTATGATAACATGAACGTAGATAAGTATGTTTATGGAGTAACTTGCAATGTGAACAGACTGACTGATGTTGTAGTGGCCAGGCTTAGGCTTGGTTACAAGTACTTCTGGCAGTTTGGGAGACACACAGATGATGATCAAACTAAATGTAAATTATGTGATCAGGCATATGGTCACTCTCTTGAACACTATGTGCTTAATTGTCCACTTATTGAGGAATACAGAGACAGACAGTATAATAACCTATGTGACATGTCAAGATATCTTATTAATGAAAATAAGATACCAGATATACTAAGCAAATTTCCTAAATTTGCTTGTAACAGATAAGTGAACTATAGATATGTAGATATAAATCCATATGTATTCCTGTTAACCCTTTGGGGCCTAGTTCCTAGGCCTTTTGTGTATCCAATTTCATCTGCGTTCGTGTACCAAACCTTCAACTTCTTTTCTATAACTGTGGTCTGCGGAGAAAGGTGGGTTAGGGGGAGCAGGTTCCCTGGCAGGGGCCTATAGGGGGTTGCTGTCGGTGTGGGGTCTGTGGTGTGGGGGGTGGGGGCAGATAGCCTATTCTGGGTTACAGTGTGGATGGGAGTTGTGGTGAGGGGGATTGGGGGAAGAGGGCCTATGGGGGGTTACAGTGGGGGTGGGCGTTGTGGTGAGGGGGAGGGGGGGAGAGGGTACATTGTGTGGGTTACTGTTGGTTTCTGTGGGGGAGGGTTTTGAGCTGAGGGGAATGTGTGGGTTACTGTGGGTTTCTGCGGGGGCGAGGTTTGTGCTGAGGGGGATGGGGGCAGAGGGCACAGTGAGTGGGTTTTGGGCTAGGTTGTTTGTGTTAGGTTGTGTGTATGTGTGTGTGTGTGTGTGTGTGTGTGTGTGTGTGTGTGTGTGTGTGTGTGTGTGTGTGTGTGTGTGTGTGTGTGTGTGTGTGTGTGTGTATGTGTGTGTATCAATTCACTATGCAGAAATAGGCAGGTATATACAAAAAAAGATCGCAGTTAAAACATACAGGAGGATAATAAAATAGCTTGAAACCATGCTTGAGGCTCACAGATGTGCCTGGGCTGAGAAGGAACATGGCTTGTAAACCAGGCTGTGTAGCTTTTGAGGCATTTGTGGCTGAGTGGTGAAGAGCATCACTTGGGAACCTTGCCAGTCTTCCTGTAGCGAGTTCGAATCCTGAGATATTTCATTATTCTATATTTTAGGTATTAATGTATTCTTGACTGATGATGGATCGGCGAAATTTAGCCTTAATTACCCTTGTGCAGTCGACAGGCTTTAAACCTAAAAACTAGCTCACACACACCAGGATTTTAAGAGAATATGTAAAATTACTTACAAATAACCACTATGAAGTGTTCTAGCTAAAATACGGTGAATTCGGTATTCGAATTATTTCAACGTGGGAGGCTCACGCTGATGCTGGTGATGTGCTCCCCATCTAAGGAATAGGAGCTACTATCCCTTTCCTCGGATCAAATCTAGTTGTCTCCCGTTCCATAGATGCTGCGTAACCCCTGTGGGCTTAGCGCTTTGCCATAAATATAACAAGCATAGGAAAGTAGCGATACAGTGTGCCAAAGATAGTGTCCGAAGTGGTTTTGTATTGGACGTTATGGTAAGACATTTATTTACTCACCATATTTCGCTCTAAAGGGAGCTTTACGAAGTCGCTTCATAAAGATTTACTTCCAGCGAAACCTTTTGTGTAAATAAACGTTTGTTTTGCAGATAGTGTCTTCCAACGTTCTCTCGCGTGAGCAAGTCTTGCCCTCCAGCACGTTGTTTTGTACCTAAATATTATAATAAGAGTGTGTGCCATTGTAGCGTGAAGCTGGTCTTGGCTCTAACCAAGCTCACATGTATAAAATAGTTACTGTCCCACAGGGATCATAATGAGCGCCTTCGTTGTCTGTTGGCTTCCATTCTTCGTGCTGGCTCTGGTGCGCCCCTTCAAGAAACCCTCGTCCATCCCTGCATGGATCTCCTCCCTCTTCCTTTGGCTTGGCTACGCCAACTCTCTCCTCAACCCCATTATCTACGCCACTCTCAACAAGGACTTCAGGAAACCCTTCCAGGTAACGATTAGAAATGCTGTAGTGACTTGCTAACGTGGATGTTCTATATTTGTTTTCCATGTAGCATAAAAATACGATTATTTTTCTTTAAAACCTTCCAGATGATAATATTCGGTTATCTTAACATTTTCAGGTTACAGTTATGATGATTTTACCTTTCTCATTCCAAATAGCACTAATTTTTTATTGTATTTACCGTAAATTTCGAAAATTTACCGAAAATTCACGACGCTCTAAACCACTGGACCATACAATCGTACGAACATGAGCCTACCGAACTAGGCTTGCTTCCTGTTGCGAGGACATACGATGGTGTGGTAGCCTCAGAGCTAATTTCATTCTACTCCCCGTTTGGTGTGCTAGCCTCCACAAACAGTACATATATTATGGTAACCACGAACAAGTGATATTTAATCAGTAACAAACTGCGGCTAGTCGGGGGATCGAACGTCGTGAATTTTCGCTCTCTTCCCACGAGGCTGTCTAAAACAACACAGGTTCGATCCCTCGGCTAGCCGCAGTTTTTTATTGATTAAATACCACTTGATCATTAGTATCTTCTGTATCACAGTCAAATTTATTCTTAAATATCTAATCATTTGTCTTGAGGGCATTGATCATTTGTCTTGAGGGCTGTAATTGTATTGAAAGCAGTGATCATTTGTCTTGAGGGCATTGATCATTTGTCTTGAGGGCTGTAATTGTATTGAAGGCAGTGATCATTAGTCTTGAGGGCATTGATCATTTGTCTTGAGGGCTGTAATTGTATTGAGGGCAGTGATCATTTGTCTTGAGGGCAGTGATCATTTGTCTTGAGGGCATTGATCATTTGTCTTGAGGGCTGTAATTGTATTGAAGGCAGTGATCATTTGTCTTGAGGGCATTGATCATTTGTCTTGAGGGCTGTAATTGTATTGAAGGCAATGATCATTAGTCTTGAAGGCAGTGATCATTTGCCTTCAGGGCTGTAATTGTCTTGAAGGCAGTGATCATTTGTCTTGAGGGCAGTGATCATTTGTCTTGAGGGCAGTGATCATTTGTCTTGAGGGCAGTGATCATTTGTCTTGAGGGCATTGATCATTTGTCTTGAGGGCTGTAATTGTATTGAAGGCAGTGATCATTTGCCTTCAGGTCTGTAATTGTCTTGAGGGCAGTGATCATTTGTCTTGAGGGCTGTAATTGTATTGAGGGCAGTGATCATTTGTCTTGAGGGCTGTAATTGTATTGAAGGCAGTGATCATTTGCCTTCAGGGCTGTAATTGTCTTGAGGGCAGTGATCATTTGTCTTGAGGGCTGTAATTGTATTGAGGGCAGTGATCATTTGTCTTGAGGGCTGTCATTGTATTGAGGGCAGTGATTAGTTGTCTTGAGGGCAGTGATCATTTGTCTTGAGGGCTGTAATTGCATTGAGGGCAGTGATCATTTGTCTTGAGGGCATTGATGATTTGCCTTCAGGGCTGTAATTGTAATTTTTTTTTTTTTTTGTATATTTCGACTTCGATCTGCTGAAGAAGACCTAAGATGGAGGTCGAAATATACAGAACATTGTCTTTTATATCTGTCTCCATGTAGATCGATTTATATTATTGACAAGGACAAATTTTCATGACACATTAATATTCCACCATACCAACTGTATTAATATACAGCAGGTATGGTGGATACTGTCAGTGAAGACGTCGAGTTCTCACATGTTGGCATTCCTGTCGACACCACTGTCCACAGTATATAGTCGTTTGTGTTAAAGCACAAAATGCAGTACAAGCTTTTGTTACGAATATGCTGCGCATTAAGCACAGCTTTATTAAGTCCAGTTGATAAGTTTTACACAGAGCAAATTATTGCCCCAGTAAAACCTTGTTCTGAAATTTCTTGTGTCTTTACCCCTATTTCTCGAAAATGAGCTTTCACTGTCTGTCAGAAAAATCAGCATTTGTTGTTAAAGGTGCAATCACTCAATGTAGTTTTCCATGAGACAAGACTCAGTGGCTTCATATGTCAGACGAGCTGAGTCACGACTTCTGAAACTGCCTGTAATTCTTGTGCTTATCACATTTTGCTGTAAGCTAGAACTTTCATCGCAGTTTTCAGAATTTTGCTCATGAACTTCTCTATAATTTACCTAAGCCAGCTACTTCTCCCACTGTGGTACCGTATCGCTAGTGGTGAGATTATACACCGGGAGAGGATGGCATACTTGCTAGGTGCTTGATCAAGATTCACACTCTATGACCTGGTGGTGACACAAGAATCTCCTGTCTGGGACGTCGGAGAGGGTCAGGCCCTAAGAGATTCGAGCCTTAACGATTACACTTGACGAAGATTATGAAAATGCTGCTGCTTTTTCGGGTCACCTTGCCTCGGTGAGAAACGAACTGTGTTAAAAAAATATTTCACCGTTACTGCTCAGATTACTCTTGACTAAAGTATTGGTTAGCACAGAATGAATTACTGTTTGCATAAACCAGACGTCCCCAAACTCTTCAGCTCATTGACCCTTCATGAAATTTCAGATTATTCATCGACTCCCAAACATTTATATGAAATAATTTAATTCAACCTTAACTTACAGTACCACGAATAATAATAGATAATAATAATGACTATAAAAATAGGTAATATTTAAATTATGAAAAATATAAGATTTAACGTATTTTTTTTAATGAAACTGTTGATATCATTAATGGGAAGGTTGCAGCTGATGAGTGTCAACAAGGGCAATGATATTTGTGGGAGAGATGAAAGAGACAAGGTGGAAGGTGGAAGGTCACAGATACACAACACAAAGCACGTCCCCAGACATTTACTGACTCCATTTTGACCTCTAGCCATTTATCGACCCCTTCGATAGTCCCGTCGACCCTTAGGGATCGATACGGACTACTTTGGAACTCTGGCATAGACACAACGATCAAACAAAGCAATTTCATGAACACGAGAGAAAAACAATTCTACCATTAAAAACAAAATAGTGCAAAATAATAAAATCATTTCAACCAATTAAAAAACGAAGACTGGAGCAAAACAATTAAAACAGGTCCACGAACAAAATCAAAGCTAGAGAAAAACATGAAAAATAATTCGACCAGCAAACACAGCTTTGGAGCAAGACAAGAAAAACACTGTGCAGGAGGACACTGCTCGGGACGGGCTCTTAAGTTAGTATCGGATTCTCATTTCCAGTTGAATAAGGATGGACAGATACTGGAGACTGGAAGACTCTTTGAAGCACCTTGCTGTTTCCACATTATGCACAGAAGCCTCTTCGTTGCTGCTGCCACATATACTGTGAGAGAACTAAAACGTATTAAAG
The DNA here is from genome assembly GCF_038502225.1 of Cherax quadricarinatus. Taxonomy (NCBI): domain Eukaryota; kingdom Metazoa; phylum Arthropoda; class Malacostraca; order Decapoda; family Parastacidae; genus Cherax; species Cherax quadricarinatus. Next base: position 33,408,304 of record NC_091296.1, on the reverse strand, counting down.
TGTACAAAATTTTGACGTATAAAAAGGACCTTTTGCTCGTGACCTTCCAAAAGAGAAACCTGGATGACCTAAAGAATGGAAGCTGCCCTCCACTTCCTTGGATCTAACCTGATGGCTTTCCCCAACTGCTGTATGACCTGCCCGGTTATAACGCTTCCCTGTGAATATACTAAAGCCCTGTTCTGTAGCATTTATACTAAAGCAACCTTGGTCTTGTCAGGAGGTAACTGAAGCTGCTTACCTTCCTGAGCTGCTCAATACGCACATCTGCTGTGTCTAGTGTTCTGTAAAACATCGTAAAAGGATATTGATCCCTTGACTAAAGAAGGCCTTCGAAGATGAAAATCTAGTTAGGATATATTGATGTACAACAAGGCAGACTGAGAGATGTTTGAATACATAGGAACATATACAGTACTGGTTATAAATAGAGCTATACATATATACAGAAATGTTTGGATATACTATATGCAATTAATAAACATTCAGGAACGTCAGTACACTACAGACCAGACAGAAAGAGAAACTGGGGAGGATTTAAAGCTGGAATTAGCATGAGAAACACGACTATAAAGAAGAAAAAGAATCAGACATATAATTGCTTCACTTTCTATTAACTAGAGGTACTAGGTGGCCCGGTGGTCTGGTGGCTAAAACTCCCGCTTCACACACGGAGGGCCCGGGTTCGATTCCCGGCGGGTGGAAATTCCGACACGTTTCCTTACACCTATTGTCCTGTTCACCTAGCAGCAAATAGGTACCTGGGTGTTAGTCGACTGGTGTGGGTCGCATCCTGGGGGACAAGATTAAGGACCCCAATGGAAATAAGTTAGACAGTCCTCGATGACGCACTGACTTTCTTGGGTTATCCTGGGTGGCTAACCCTCCGGGGTTAAAAATCCGAACGAAATCTTATCTTAGACCGTACCACGTATATTGAGTAAAAAAAAAAATTATAATTCTTGCGCATTTGCTTTCCATGATTTCATTGCTTGCTTCAGCTCTTCTCTACTCATCTCAGCAGCGCTGTATAACCCTAGTGGGTTTAGCGCTTCTTTATAATAATAATAATAATCTACCCATCTCAAAGATAAATACACCGAGAAGTACATGTCTCTCATTGGATCTACACGGAGAGTTTGGTTGTAGAGATTAGCATATTCTTGACCAGTGGTGAATAGGTTATATGGACCTTTAATGACCTTCGTGTAAACGATAGTGTTAGAAGGACCTTGGAAAGTTCTCCTGTTCAATCTTTTTAATTGAATATTTCTTGTTTTACAATATTTATAGCGGAGTTAGGCGCTAACTTTGAATTAAATTTAAAGAAAATTATTGACTTACCTACTCTCAGTGTTACGAGAGGTATTTTCAGAATCTAATATGCTTTTTTAAGGTTATTATTCAAAGTCTTAGCTTTGTTAGTAAGATACATTGGAACTTTTGTTGATTATATAATAAATATAATGGGGGCAAAGCATAGTTTAAAATTTTCTATTTAAATAATATATCTACTGGAATTACACCAACCCTTAAAATATCTAAACTTTTCATGCCCTCTGCACTTACACATAATTTGTAAAGATAAGCCAATAAATTTAATGGGCTCATACTTTATTTATAAGAATGAATTTCTCTCTTTTTAATGCCATTCTACCCTTACAAAATCAAATTTACATTTACACTTCTCTGGGTAACAGCCCATTTTTTTGAGAGTTCTTATCAACAAAAGTTTGCGACCTCGATTTTGAAATAAATGTTATTTGTAATGTAGAAGTTACTACAAAAGGTCTGTTCAACCTTTAAAACCCAATTAACTAACCTTTACCGGCTGCTCTCTCATATTTTTCTCTGTTTGCTTCTGCTCCTCGCTTTACCTCCTACCCTCTATTATCTCTCTCATTACCTGCTTCAGCTTTTTCCGTAACCCTTCCCCTTCTCTTCTCTCTCTCGGTGGTTGCTTCACCTTCTTGCTGTATCCCCTCCCTCTCTTATGTTTCTCTCGGTGACTCACTTTCTCGCTCAACTTCATCGACACCATGCCTAACCCTTCTAGGGTAGGGTAGGTGCCTGAGCCCGAGCCTTTAGCTCATAAGACTGTCATTCCCATTAGCCACCTTGAGGCGGGAATGGCAGACCAGAGAGGCCTAGCTTGTGGTTAGGCCTGGGGACAGTTGGTCCCAAAGATGAGGAGGTACTTGTGCCTCCTCCCATGGGAGACTTAGGTCTCAGACACTCCCTAAAGAGGGAGCCAAGGCCGGGCCACCACTTGGACAAGGCCCGGGCCGGGAGAATACCGGCTAATCTTTAACTAACTAACTAATCGCTCAACTTCTACCCGCTCATATCTCTTTCACAGGTTAAAAGTTATTGTTATTTCCTCGTATTCTTACCCTCGTGTGTTCATAATATGATTCGGTCAGTATCCCATCAAGGAGAAGTCGTTCCAGTACGAGGGTAAAGCAGCGGAAGACCATAAAGTCTCTAGTTTAGGCAGTATAAGATAGCAGAAGGTTATCTCTCCACTCTCCACGACCACATTGCTGCCTTCAAAATGTTGGGAGGTAGAAATGATTATCGTGTACTGAAAAAAAATGTGCAGATTTATTAAAAAATGTGTAGAGTTTGAAATGATGATGATATGCCCCGAGTGGTCCCTGGTCAACTGGCGTTCCTAGTCATTCATATAACTTCTCAATGTTCCAGTGGTCAAAGCCAACCCTTGATATTTTTGACCACGTAAGTCACTTCCCAACAAGGCAAGGTGAACCAAAAGATACACATTCACCATCATTTATTCAATAGTTGTCTTGCCAGAAGTACACAGAAATCACAACTGTAACATTCCTTACCCCCAGGACTCAAGTCTTGCTAACAGATATTTTTTCCTGAATCCCTTTCATAAATGTCACGTTACACTCCAACAGCAAGTAACATCATTAAAACCAGTTGTCTCCACTCATCCTGATCTAAGTCCTTTACACATGTCTGCAGGATGCTACAGCCCCAACTACTTAAAACCTTTCACGCAGTTCATTTATCCTTTCTTGGAATGACCCTAACACCCCCTTCCTTCCATTCAGATTCATACACCTTTTCGGTCGTCCTATTTTTCTACATACCCAAACCACCTTAACTTTCTCTCTAAATAATACAGTTCGTAATCCCACACCATATTTTAATTTCTACACTCTCAATTCTTTACATAATATTCGCACCTCACATTGTTCTCAAACATGACATCTCTACTGCCTTCAGTCTTCACCGCTACAACGTTTAAAGCCCATGCTTCACATTCATATAAAAGGGTTGTACCATTATACTCTGATACATTTTTCTTTGTACCTTCGTAGATAAGCTTCTTTCTCTTCACAGACGACTGAAGACTTTCCCTTAACTTTACCCCTTCATTGATATTATGGTTTTCCTCGTATTTCATACCCATCTGCCGACATGTCCACTCCCAAATATCATTAATTTTTTTCCTTATTTTCTCCTTCCTGTTATATATTAGTTATTCGGTTTTTAAGGCTTCCTTATGTATTTTTTTTTTTTGCCATATTGTAATTTATCTTTCACTATTTTTCACTTCCGTATAAAAAAAATCTTTCTTGGGCGAGCCTTAATTTTTGTTACCACTTAAAGATCCCTAATTATCAAGGCGCTTAAGTAAGAGCGTCGTAAGAGGTGCTGCATACGACTGAGATCTTCATGAAATGTTTATGTTATACGATTTCTATTTACCAGGGTCCTTTCACTCTAGGGAATTTAAAAAAAGAGTCACGCTTTCTCACCTTCAAAACACTACGATGGTTAGCACTTTCCTGTTACATTTTTCCGCCTTCTTCAGGTAGCGCCACAGCATTTTATCAAGGCCCCGTCGTAAGGTTCAACTTCCCATTTCGTTTACACGTGAGATCCGCCGAGTTGGTTTTCGTCTGCCGACATCATTTCAACGAGTCTTTAAGCCTTACGCCAATGGAACTGAAAGCTAATATTAGCAGAAGCAAAAGACCCGAGAAGCCTTAGGCATGCAGCAAGGTTCTCGCTTCTGGCGTCAACAACCCACAGGTCGGATGAGGCTTGAATAGAAGGGTGAAGAAGAGGGTGAGAGGTAGGCGGAGAGGGTAGGGAGAGAGGGAGGTATGGAGACGAAGTAAAAGCAGGAACACGAGGAAAGGGTGCGGAACAATCTCTCTGCAGAAGAAAAAAATACGTTTAAGAATAAGATTCACAACATCGTGGCTGCAACAATTCACTAACAACCCACAAGTAGGAGAGTAATGTTTAGGTAACGTAGGTCCATCCTTGGTCATTACCCAGTCATTGGTATGATAAGTGGGTTGATAATTACCTACGACGGACCGCAAGGTCGTCTAAACAGTCTCCTCAAGTTGTGGGCTAATGGTGGATTAGGGGAATTTGCCAGAGTGCGAACATATGGGATTCTTGGCTTCAGTTGCTGTGGAGGTCGTCCATTCGCCCCCCTCCTCCCAACTCCACTGAACATTTCGCTCACTCCTTAAGACAAAATTATTTTAATTACCTACACGGATTTAAATAAAAATAATATTATTATGTTCCACTTTCTAAACTTCAATATCGGCACGCCTCTGGCAAGGCAGAGGCGTGCCCATTTAGCGAGTGATGATGAAAGCAGTTTCTTCTTCTTCGGGTCACCCTGCCTGAGTAAGAAACGGCCGATATGTCAAAAAAAATCCATGTAAGTTCATTTTACGAAGTCTTACAAATTATGATTATTATTATTATAATCAAAAAAGAAGCGCTAAGCCACAAGTTACAAATTATGAGCTGTTGCACAGTTTAAGCAAAGATCAAAATGTTATACTTATTATTCTAATGCAATAAGATCACAGTAAACAGGTGATTTCAGAATATGCAAAACAACCACTCTGAAAGAATAGAGAAATTCCAAGTGCTTTCGTGACTACTCACATTATCAAGGAACTATGAAAGTAAAGCATCCAAGGAAGCTGGCCAGGCCCCTTATATAGCTTCCTTGGATGCTTTACTTTCATAGTTCCTTGATAATGTGAATAGTCACGAAAGCGCTTGGAATTTCTCTATTCTTTCAGAGTGGTTATGCTGTATAGTCCTTGTGGCTTAGCGCTTCTTTTTTGATTATAATAATAATCAGAGTGGTTATTATTCTAAATTAGGTTAAGTTAACCCAACTTCACTTCATTTTAATTTTCCTATAAATGTGTATAGATAAATGCAATTAAGGAAATTGCAAAATTACATAACGAGTGGCTTGCGTCTTCCGGCGGAGACCTTCGTCGTTTAAATAGTTGGAACTCATACGTTCGTAGTAGTAGTAGTAGTAGTAGTAGTAGCAGCAGCTCTTGGGAAGCTAAGCATGTAATGTACGGTCATTATACGCAGTTAACCCACAGATTGTACGCAGCTAAGCCACAGACTGTACAGACATTACCCACAGATTATATACAGCTATCACACGGATTACAAATACAACCACAAATTAGAGGTGTGTGGATGGAACCTGGCATTCAGGTGTGGACCTAGATGGGCTTGGAGGTGTGGGTGAGCAGTTGTGGGTTTGCGGGTGTGGACATTCTGGTGCGGTGTGTGCAGATGTGGTCTGGGGGGGGGGTGATGAGTAAGGTGTATACCCCTACATCTTACTGGTGGCCAGGTGCCAGATAGTGGCCCACCTGGTGAATGCTAACGTTGGCCCTGCATCTAATAACTACCAGACTTCGCTCGCCACTAAATTACTGATTTTATGGTACCGGACTTGATGTATTTCAAGTAGGAGGAGGTGAGGCACTCCAGCTATTAAGTCACAACTTGAACGTCGACATATAGAGTGCAGTAAAATTATTTTTGTTATGAACGTTTCGCTTGATGATCCTGGGTGTGCTAAGACTAAGAGAAAAGTAGCAGCATTTAATTAAACAATGAATCATCAAAGAAGTTTTTTAGTATCAGGATTTTTAAAAGTTCTTTTCTGTTAAAAATCTACGAATGTAGCTACATCGTGTTAAGGAAGAACATTAGAACAGAGTCTCCAGGTATGTATATGTATTAAGGGGGATATGAAAAAATATCTTGGATCCTCCTTTTTGGATTTAGGTTTATGTAAAGACCTCACATTTTACTTAGACCTTTTTACAAAAAGTTACCTGAAGAGCTATTAGTATGGTTGAAAACTATTTTAATTACTGTTTTTAGATGATGTTTGAAAGGTATTCATTTGTAAAATAAAAAAAATGATAATTTTAACAATTATTAAATATCACATAGACGAGATAACGAACTCTTGAAGGGATGCCATCGAGGGATTTTTTTTTTTATTAAGGAATCGACGTTTCTCTCACTTGAATCAACCTGATAACCTCACATTCCCTAGCCGTTGTATGTTCCTTACAAGTTAACCACTTCCCCGTGAATATTATGACGGTAGCACAGTCGTTCTTACAGTTCACTTATGTAAAAATTGGGCACATACTCTACGAAATTATATAAAAATCACAACTGAGAGAAAGATGTGTTAATTGTTTTCGTTGTGAAGCAACTTGTCTGTGGCTGTTCATCTCTTAGTTAAACACTTCATTACATAGTAATAAGCTAAGTGCTTTACCACACTAACGTAGATATTGTTTCATCAGAAGGTGAAGTACAAAGTGATTCATTATAATGTAATATGCATACTGATGAATCACAGTATACTGTACATAGTGATTCATCACAATGTTAAGTACATAGTGATTCATCACTGTTAATTACATAGTGGTTCATTACATGTTAGGTACGTAGTGGTTCATCACAATGTTAAGTACATAGTGATTCATCACACTGTTAAGTATATATTGATTCATTACTCTATTAGGCACATAGTGATTCATCACAATGTTAAGTACATAGTGATTCATCACAATGTTAAGAGAGTCATCACATATTAAGTACACAGTGATTCATCACAACGTTAAGTACATAGTGATTCATCACACTGTTAAGTACATAGTGATTTATCCACTGTTAAGTACTTAGTAATTCATCACAGTGTTAAGTACATAGTGGTTTTTTTTCAGGACCAGTGACATTATCAACTGGATTTGTTGTTTTAGTTGATGCAAGATATTTCAACTCATCTCAGTGCTTTGTAAACAATCCCTATCCTATGTTCAAGCATGTTTCATAGAATTATGTGTTAAGAATGTTGTTTTATGTTTGACTGTCTTGTTTATGTTGTTTTATGTTTAACTGTCTTGTTTACCACGTCACACTGTTGACTGTCTTCAGTGTCAAAGACTCTGCATGATCTAAGTTTGTATTTATATATTTTAATAGTGTCACTTGGCACTGCTGATGTCATACTTGGCATCACTCATGCCACACCTGGTACCATTGGAGTTACACCTGGCACTAGTTGAATTACACCTGCCATTGCTGGAATCAAACCTGGCACCACTGGCGTCAACTCTGGCACTAATGGAATCACACCGTGTACCACTGTCATGGGATTGCTGGTGTCATGCATGGCTCCACTAGTGTCACACTTGGCAACACTAGTGGCACACTTGGCAAAACTGATGTCACACTTGGTAACACTGATGTCACACTTGGCAACGCTAGTGTCACACTTGGCACAGCTAAATATTAATTATATAGATGGGAAATCGCAAGACCCGTACGGGTCATAAAGCACCTAGAGAATGGGAGGTAATCAATGTTGATCCAAGGAAGGGGATAGTAGTCCTATTTCCTTGGATCAAACACTATTCACCAGCATTACAGTGCCTCCCCCACATTTCGCTCTTACCTGATTAAAGGGTTTTTCTTGGAGGAGATTTATGTTGTATATGGTGCTGTTGTATGTGGTGTTGTATGTGGTGTCATTGTATGTGCTGGTGTTATATGTGGTGGCATTGTATGAGGTGTTGTATGTGGTGGCATTTTATATGGTGGTGGTGTATGTGGTGGCATTGTATGTGGTGGCATTGTATGTGTTGGTGTTGTATGTTGTGGTGTTGTATGTGTCATGGGGATTCGTCAGGAGATATTGGAGTAAGAAATACACAAGTTGGATGTCTTGGAGGCATATAATTGCAAGTCTTGAGGGGAGCCTAGGCCTGCCCTATCCAATCTACTATATGCCTAATGTAGAAGTGAGGATGAACACTGTGGCCTACAGTTCACATGTGAGAGACTCGTGACGTCACAGCTAGAAGGGACCCTTACTATAAAGTAGCTTGGATTATCTAAGTATACTACACAAGTACACAGTAACACTACTAACAGCTCGGTAATGTTAATGTATGGCATCCCAACATAAAATTAACTTATACACACTATAAACTGTAGATATTACAGATTTGGGCTGATTCTATACAATATCAATGTACACAACTATCGAACATATGGAACTATACATAAGAATGATACTGATTGTAATGCATTACTGATTATGATAGAATCAATGGTGGTACAAATTAACAAAAGAGAGCAACAAAGAGAAAGAGAAGATTGATCGATCTGTATTCATGTGATCTATGGATTCTGAGGAAATATATTTACAAAGAAGAAAGTGTTTAACAGAAAAGGCAGACTTTGTGCACACAAGTCATTTACTGTTAATGCTCAGAATTCGGAGAGAACATGAACACTTAAAAAAATCGAACATCATTAAGTGTACATATCAGACACACAGTAGAAATACTCTTTAGACTATAATATTCATCTACTGAGATTATTTACATTTAACCTCAACTCTGCTAGGGTGAGATTTATATATGCAGAGTGGTCATGATCTCTGGGGAAGGTGGTCAAACTCTGTTGCAACGGCAAACACATGCCGTAGCTGAGGAGGATCTAAATTGGTAATTTACAACTTAAACTTGGGGATTCCTCATTACTTGTGCACGTAAGGAATAACGACAATCAAGTTGTTCGTCTGCCTGGTTGTTAGAGGTAGAGGGTACTGAGTCAGGAGGATTGTTGGAGTCTGTCGCATTTGTCTGGATGTTAGGAACCTCGTCAACATCGCATACTAACTTCATATGATCTAAATGCGATTCTTATACTGATCAGTACTGATTTCTCTAACTTCCTACTTATTGCCACTGATATATTCGACTGCTCGATATGAACCAAAAACTTTTGATCGACCTTAGGCACTGCGGATGTTTTATTAAAATTAGTCAGCATATTGTAAATTCTGCTGTTGATTGATGAAGTGTTTCTTGGATTCTTCTAAAAACACCTGAGCTAAGCTGGTGAAATCATCAATATTATAATTTGGTTTCGGATTAGAATCTAACAACTCATATGGTAAGTGCTTATCTACACCATACAACGTATAATGTGGAGTGTCACCTATAGAAGCATTATAAGCAGAATTTACGGCATACTGAACTTCAGGTATAACTTCATCCTAGGCTGTACTACTGGGATTAATAGTAGCTCTCAACGCATCGAGTACTTTATTGCTCTTTCTGCTAGACTATTACTGGCAAGATGGTGAGGAACAATGGTCGATTTAGAGATCTTGTACAAAGTGCACAACTTTTCAAGAATCTCATTACAGAATTCACTTCCATTATCTGTTACTAGGGACTTAGAGGTAGTATGCCTGCACAAGAACTAAATCAACAATATCTGGTGCAGTGGTCTACCATAACACAAAGATGTCTGTTGCCCTGGAGGGAACATTGGAAATTAGTTAACAGATCTACCGCAACTCTTTCCGAAGGTTCGCTAATAGTGGGATACACCTACATTGGATTAGGACCATTAACATTACCTTTATGCTGCATGCAGACACTACATTTCTTAATATACTCTGAAATATCAGTTGCCATATGAGGCCAAAAGTATTTCAATCTGGCTTGTTTTACAGAATGATCCATACCAGGGTGTGCAACACCTGGTACATCGTGAACTAGCTCTAAGGTTACATTCACTAGTGACCGTGGAATTACTAACTAGTATACCCTTCTGCTAGAAGTACCCAGATCGGCTGTGCGATACAGTAACTCTTGGTTCATAACAAAGTCACTGATGGGTGCTGTTGGCTTCACAGAGAGAGTTTGATCTTTCTGTTGCAGGAATCGAATCACACCAGACCACATAGAATCTGTTCTTTGAGTATTCTTTACATCCTCGGCACTAAATAGAGGATCTGCTATTACTGTACTAATATGTCACGATAAAGAATCTGCGACTACATTTGATTTGCCAGGTAAGTGTTCAAAGATTGGGTTGAACTCTTGAATAATCAAGGACCATCTGGCTAATCTTCCAGTAGATTATTTATTCTGGAATAGCGGAAACAGTGGAGCATGATCTATGAAGACATGAACAAGGTACTGATATATGTTTCGGAAGTGCTTTAAAGGCCATACTATTGCTAAGGCTTCTTGCCCAATTACTGTATAATTACGTTCAGCCTTTGTAAGGACTCGACTAGCAAATGCAACTGCTCTGTACTTGCTATCGGTCATTTGAGATAGGGCGGCACCTATGCCAATAGAACTAGCATCAGTTGTTAGATAGAAAGGCTTAGAAAAATCTGGAAATTTCAAAATAGGGGCAGATGTTAGCTTTCATTTGAGGGTTTGGAATGTTCTCTCTTGACGGAAGGTCCAAACGAAAGGATCATCTTTCTTAAGCAACTCAGAGGAGCTGCTATAGAAGAAAAATTAGCATTGAAAGATTTACAAAATCCTGCTAAGCCCACAAAGGATCTTACGGTATCAGCAGTTTTGGGATTTTACTTTGGTCAGTCGTAACCCCTCTAGGAGTGACTAAGTGACCAAGAAACTTGATCTCTGATCTGAAAAAATGACATTTAGACAGTTTGATCTTTAAATTGGCTTCTTCAAGCTTACCAAGTACCAAATCAAGTCTTTTCAGGTGTGTCTCCACGTCTTCGGGCATGACAATTACGTCATCTAAGTGCACCATGAGTATATTACCTATGAAGCCTCTAAATATATTCGTCATGAGCCTTGAGAAGGAGAAAGGTGAGGAGCGTAAACCGAAGGCCATTCTGAGGAAATGATAATGACCTGTAGGAGTGCAAAAAGAGGTTAGCTCTTGGCTGTCCTCGTGGAGAGGAACTTGCTAAAACCCTCGTAACAAGTCTAAAGTCGAAAAGACTTTCTCTGCTAAAACCCTCGTAACAAGTCTAAAGTCGAAAAGACTTTATCTCCAATACTGCACAAAAGGTCACCAAGTACAGGAAGTGGGAAGCGATCTGGAACTGTTTTTGCATGTAACTTCATAAAGTCGATCACTGGGAGACAAGTACCGTCCTTCTTAGGTACTAGGATCAAGGGCGCATTCCAGGGTGAATTATTAGGTAAAATGACACCATCATCATTACATGGGGTGTTGTATGTGGCGTTTTATGTGGTGTTGTATGTGGTGATCTTGTATGTGGCATTGTTTGTTGTGCTGTATGTAGTGTTGTATGTTGTGGCATTGTATGTGCTGGTGCTGTATGCACTGGTGTTGTATGTGGTGGCATTGTATGTGGTGTTGTATGTGGTGTATGTGGTGTTGTATGTGGTGGTGTTGTATGTGGTGGTGTTGTACGTGGTGGTGCTGTATGTGGTGGCGTTGAATGTACTGGGGTTGTATGTGCTGTGTTTTTGTCGTATATGGTGCTTGTGTATGTGGTGCTTATGTAATGTATTTGGTATTATTTTATGTAATGTATGTGGTGCCACTTTATATAATGATGTATGTTTTGATTGTATCTGTAATGTTTTATGTGGTGTTGTATACGATATTATTACATATGGCTCTTTGGAATATGATGCTTCTTGGTTGTGTTGCAAGTGTTTATGGTAGTGTTGTATGTGGTAGTGTTGTATGTGGTGTTGTACGTGGTAGTGTTGTATGTGTTGTATTTGGTAGTGTTGTATGTGGTAGTGTTGTACGTCGTATTGTTTGATGTGTTGTTGCATGTGGTAGTGTTGTATGTGCTAGTGTTGTTTGTGGTGTCGTTTGTGTTGTATGTGGTAGTGTTGTATGTGGTGTTGTATTTTGTAGTGTTGTATGTAGTGTTGTATTTGGTAGTGTTGTATGTGGTGTTGTATGCGGTGTTGTATGTGGTGTTGTATTTGGTAGTGTTGTATGTGGTGTTGTATGTGGTAGTTTTGTACGTGGTATTGTTGTATGTGTTGCTGCATGTGGTAGTGTTGTATGTGCTAGTGTTGTTTGTGGTATCGTTTGTGGCGTCGTTTGTGGCGTTGTATGTGGTATGGTATGTGGTAGTATTGTATGTGGTGTTGTATGAGGTAGTATTGTATGTGATGTTGCATGTGGTAGTGTTGTATGTGGTAGTGTTGTATGTGGTGTTGTACGTGGTAGTGTTGTATGTGTTGTATTTGGTAGTGTTGTATGTGGTGTTGTACGTGGTAGTGTTGTATGTGTTGTATTTGGTAGTGTTGTATGTGGTAGTGTTGTACGTCGTATTGTTTGATGTGTTGTTTCATGTGGTAGTGTTGTATGTGCTAGTGTTGTTTGTGGTGTCGTTTGTGTTGTATGTGGTAGTGTTGTATGTGGTGTTGTATTTTGTAGTGTTGTATGTAGTGTTGTATTTGGTAGTGTTGTATGTGGTGTTGTATGCGGTGTTGTATGTGGTGTTGTATTTGGTAGTGTTGTATGTGGTGTTGTATGTGGTAGTTTTGTACGTGGTATTGTTGTATGTGTTGCTGCATGTGGTAGTGTTGTATGTGCTAGTGTTGTTTGTGGTATCGTTTGTGGCGTCGTTTGTGGCGTTGTATGTGGTATGGTATGTGGTAGTATTGTATGTGGTGTTGTATGAGGTAGTATTGTATGTGATGTTGCATGTGGTAGTGTTGTATGTGGTGTTATATGAGGTAGTATTGTATGTGGTGTTGTATGAGGTAGTGTTGTATGTGGTGTTGTATGAGGTAGTATTGTATGTGGTGTTGTATGAGGTAGTATTCTATGTGGTAGTATTGTATGTGGTGTTGTTTGAGGTAGTATTGTATGTAGTATTGTATGAGGTAGTACTGTATGTGGTGTTGTATGAGGTAGTATTGTATGTGGCGTTGTATAAGGTAGTATTGTACGTGGTGTTGTATGAGGTAGTATTGTATGAAGTAGCACTGTATGTGGTGTTGTATGAGGTAGTATTGTATGTGTTGTATGAGGTAGTATTGTATGTGTTGTATGAGGTAGTATTGTATGTGTTGTATGAGGTAGTATTGTATGTGTTGTATGAGGTATTATTGTATGTGGTGTTGTATGAGGTAATATTGTATGTGTTGTATGAGGTAGTATTGTATGTGGTGTTGTATGAGATAGTATTGTATGTGGTGTTGTATGAGGTAGTATTGTATATGTTGTATGAGGTAGTATTGTATGTGTTGTATGAGGTAGTATTGTATGTGTTGTATGAGGTATTATTGTATGTGGTGTTGTATGAGGTAATATTGTATGTGTTGTATGAGGTAGTATTGTATGTGATGTTGTATGTGCTAGTATTGTATGTGTTATGTATGTGTCATTACGATTTCAGTGTTGTATGTGGTAGTACTGTATGTGGTGTTGTATGTGGTGTTGCATGTGGTGTTGCATGTGCTAGTGTTGTTTGTGGTGTATGTGGTAGTGTTGTACGTGTTGTATGAGGTAGTATTGTGTGTGGTGTTGCATGAGGTAGTATTGTATGTGGTGTTGTATGAGGTAGTATTGTATGTGGTGTTGTATGAGGTAGTATTGTATGTGGTGTTGTATGTGGTAGTGTTGTATGTGGTGTTGCATGTGGTAGTGTTGTATGTGGTGTTGCATGTGGTAGTGTGGTATGTGGTGTTGCATGTGGTAGTGTTGTATGTGGTAGTGTTGTATGTGCTAGTGTTGTTTGCGGTGTTGTATGTGGTGTTGTATGTGGTAGTATTGTATGTGGTGTTGTATGAGGTAGTATTGTATGTGGTGTTGTATGAGGTAGTATTGTATGTGGTGTTGTATGAGGTAGTATTGTATGTGGTGTTGTATGAGGTAGTATTGTATGTGGTGTTGTATGAGGTAGTATTGTATGTGGTGTTGTATGAGGTAGTATTGTATGTGGTGTTGTATGAGGTAGTATTGTATGAGGTAGTATTGTATGTGGTGTTGTATGTGGTAGTGTTGTATGTGGTGTTGCATGTGGTAGTGTTGTATGTGGTGTTGCATGTGGTAGTGTTGTATGTGGTGTTGCATGTGGTAGTGTTGTATGTGGTGTTGCATGTGGTAGTGTTGTATGTGCTAGTGTTGTTTGCGGTGTTATATGTGGTATTGTATGTGGTAGTGTTGTATGTGGTGTTGTTTGAGGTAGTATTGTATGTGATGTTGTATGAGGTAGTATTGTATGTGGTGTTGTATGAGGTAGTATTGTATGTTGTGTTGTATGAGGTAGTATTGTATGTGGTGTTGTATGAGGTAGTATTGTATGTTGTGTTGTATGAGGTAGTATTGTATGTGGTGTTTGGCTTAAGTAATTCAGTTCTGTTGCTGAAGTGGTGATTCCTTAGCTTTTGTACCAAAGGAATAAAAGTGTGTATTTTTAGTTGTTGCAGGTGTTACAAGTAGACCTTCATGGTGGATTGTAATGCTGCAGGTATTAAAAGTAGACCTTCATGGTGGATTGTAATGCTGCAGGTATTGAAAGTAGACCTTCATGGTGGATTGTAATGCTGCAGGTATTGAAAGTAGACCTTCATGGTGGATTGTAATGCTGCAGGTATTAAAAGTAGACCTTCATGGTGGATTGTAATGCTGCAGGTATTAAAAGTAGACCTTCATGGTGGATTGTAATGCTGCAGGTATTAAAAGTAGACCTTCATGGTGGATTGTAATGCTGCAGGTATTAAAAGTAGACCTTCATGGTGGAGTGTAATGCTGCAGGTATTGAAAGTAGACCTTCATGGTGGAGTGTAATGCTGCAGGTGTTACAAGTAGACCTTCATGGTGGAGTGTAATGCTGCAGGTATTAAAAGTAGACCTTCATGGTGGATTGTAATGCTGCAGGTATTAAAAGTAGACCTTCATGGTGGAGTGTAATGCTGCAGGTACAAGTAGACCTTCACGGTGGAGTGTAATGTTGCAGTGTTAAAGTGCTGCAGACCTTCATGGTGGAGTGTAATGTTGCAGGTGTTACAAGTAGACCTTCATGGTGGAGTGTAATGTTGCAGGTGTTACAAGTAGACCTTCATGGTGGAGTGTAATGTTGCAGGTGTTACAAGTAGACCTTCATGGTGGAGTGTAATGTTGCAGGTGTTACAAGTAGACCTTCATGGTGGAGTGTAATGTTGCAGGTGTTACAAGTAGACCTTCACGGTGGAGTGTACAAGTAGACCTTCATGGTGGAGTGTAATGTTGCAGGTGTTACAAGTAGACCTTCATGGTGGAGTGTAATGTTGCAGGTGTTACAAGTAGACCTTCATGGTGGAGTGTAATGTTGCAGGTGTTACAAGTAGACCTTCATGGTGGAGTGTAATGTTGCAGGTGTTACAAGTAGACCTTCATGGTGGAGTGTAATGTTGCAGGTGTTACAAGTAGACCTTCATGGTGGAGTGTAATGTTGCAGGTGTTACAAGTAGACCTTCACGGTGGAGTTCTGTTATGATAATGTGCATGAGCTTAACTACATTGTGTTAGTATATACATAGTAAGTGTGTATATTAATGTATATACGTTGAGAGTTTTACTGTGTAAATGTTTATTTGTTTTCTTCTTGGAATCCCTCCCACACTTCTCCTGCACTTCTCACTCACCCAAAAATTAAATTAAAAAATTAATTATTCGCAAAATATGTCCACTAAACTGAGCGTCGCGCTTATCTGTTTTTAATCCTAAAAAGTAAAAACTTCTACTTGGTTAATAACGTTGTGTTACTCCTAATCCAACAAAAATTGTGCACACTACACCAGTCGCCCAAGATAGCAGAAATAATGAGAGTTTTAGTTTCACATTCTACGACTAACTTTGCTCTTCACGAATCTTCTTAAGACTTCGATTATATTTCTCACAATATTATAAGGTTTGTTTTTTTCTTTACCAAACTTTTTAAAAATTTAGCTTATCTTATACGACACATCGTTAAGCAAACATATTAAGATATAACTTGTCCTTCACAAAACATCTTAAGACTTAGCTTGTACTTAAACCTCTTAAAGTTTGCTTGTACTGCAGCATACATCATAAAACTTGTTTGAACTTCAGCATACATCTTAGAACTTGACTGTCATTCAGCAAATATTTTGACCTAACTCGTACTTCAGCAAATATCTGATGACTTAACTTGTACTTCAACAAACATTTTGACTTGTACTTCAGCAAACATCTTAAGACTTTACCTATACTTCAATAAACATCTTAAGACTTAACTTGTACCTCAGCAAACATCTTAAGACTTGTTTCTTCTTCAATAAAAAAGTAACTAAATTGATATTCACTGGATCTAATCATTTCATTTTAAATGCAATGATGAAGGCAATATGCCTTCATCCTAGGAAACGAAGGGCGACTCTAATTCCTTAGATCAAGAGACTATCACCAGCATCAAGGGAACTTCCTTGAAGGATTAGCGTCTTACAGCGAATACAACTTGTTTAGCGTCGCCAAAGTAGGAGAAAAATGGTCACGATGAACGGCTGTTGATGCTCACAGATTTCGTGTTAAAATTCAAAACTTATGATGTGACTATATATACATAAGGTGAAGATGAGGTTGTGCGGGGAGTGACTCAGTTCCTCGTGAATCACCTCAAAATGTCGGTACCTCTAAGTTATCCTTGACGGAGACACCCGTGTTACTGATTTTAGCAAGCAAGACAACTTTTCTAATGTTTAGTTGTCAAGGATAACAACCTTTCTAATGTTTAGTTAGCAAGGATAACAACCTTACTGATGTTTAGTTAGTAATGCTGGCAATACTATGGATATTTAGTTAACAATGATACCAATACTGTGGATATTTAGCTAAAAATGATACCAGTACAGAGGAAATGTAGCTAGCAAGCAAAGATACCAACTCAGCAAGCAAAGATACCAACATTTCTGACTCACAGCAAGCAAAGATACCAACATTACTGACTCTCAGCAAGCAAAGATACCAACATTACTGACTCTCAGCAAGCAAAGATATCAACATTACTGACTCTCAGCAAGCAAATATGCCAACATTACTGACTCAGCAAGCAAAGATATCAACATTACTGACTCTCAGCAAGCAAAGATATCAACATTACTGACTCAGCGAGCAAAGATATCAACATTACTGACTCTCAGCAAGCAAAGATATCAACATTACTGACTCTCAGCAAGCAAAGATATCAACATTACTGACTCTCAGCAAGCAAAGATACCAACATTACTGACTCTCAGCAAGCAAAGATACCAACATTACTGACTCTCAGCAAGCAAAGATACCAACATTACTGACTCTCAGCAAGCAAAGATACCAACATTACTGACTCTCAGCAAGCAAAGATACCAACATTACTGACTCTCAGCAAGCAAAGATATCAACATTACTGACTCAACAAGCAAAGATACCAACATTACTGACTCTCAGCAAGCAAAGATACCAACATTACTGACTCTCAGCAAGCAAAGATACCAACATTACTGACTCTCAGCAAGCAAAGATATCAACATTACTGACTCTCAACAAGCAAAGATACCAGCATTACTGACTCTCAGCAAAGATATAAACATTACTGACTCTCAACAAGCAAAGATACCAGCATTACTGACTCTCAACAAGCAAAGATACCAACATTATTGACTCTCAACAAGCAAAGATACCAACATTATTGACTCTCAGCAAGCAAAGATATCAACATTACTGACTCTCAACAAGCAAAGATACCAGCATTACTGACTCTCAACAAGCAAAGATACCAACATTACTGACTCTCAGCAAGCAAAGATACCAACATTATTGACTGACTATCAACATTACTGACAAGCAAAGATATCAACATTACTGACTCTCAGCAAGCAAAGATACCAACATTACTGACTCTCAGCAAGCAAAGATACCAACATTACTGACTCTCAGCAAGCAAAGATACCAACATTACTGACTCTCAGCAAGCAAAGATATCAACATTACTGACTCTCAGCAAGCAAAGATACCAACATTACTGACTCTCAGCAAGCAAAGATGACTCTCAGCAAGCAAAGATAGCAAGCAAAGATATCAACATTACTGACTCTCAGCAAGCAAAGATACCAACATTACTGACTCTCAGCAAGCAAAGATACCAACATTACTGACTCTCAGCAAGCTACCAACATTATTGACTCTCAGCAAGCAAAGATACTAACATTACTGACTCTCAGCAAGCAAAGATACCAACATTACTGACTCTCAGCAAGCAAAGATACCAACATTACTGACTCTCAGCAAGCAAAGATACCAACATTACTGACTCTCAGCAAGCAAAGATATCAACATTACTGACTCAGCGAGCAAAGATATCAACATTACTGACTCTCAGCAAGCAAAGATACCAACATTACTGACTCTCAGCAAGCAAAGATATCAACATTACTGACTCTCAGCAAGCAAAGATACCAACATTACTGACTCTCAGACTCTCAGCAAGCAAAGATACCAACATTACTTACTGACTCTCAGCAAGCAAAGATACCAACATTACTGACTCTCAGCAAGCAAAGATACCAACATTACTGACTCTCAGCAAGCAAAGATACCAACATTACTGACTCTCAGCAAGCAAAGATACCAACATTACTGACTCTCAGCAAGCAAAGATATCAACATTACTGACTCTCAGCAAGCAAAGATACCAACATTACTGACTCTCAGCAAGCAAAGATACCAACATTACTGACTCTCAGCAAGCAAAGATACCAACATTACTGACTCTCAGCAAGCAAAGATACCAACATTACTGACTCTCAGCAAGCAAAGATACCAACATTACTGACTCTCAGCAAGCAAAGATACCAACATTACTGACTCTCAGCAAGCAAAGATACCAACATTACTGACTCTCAGCAAGCAAAGATACCAACATTACTGACTCTCAGCAAGCAAAGATACCAACATTACTGACTCTCAGCAAGCAAAGATACCAACATTACTGACTCTCAGCAAGCAAAGATACCAACATTACTGACTCTCAGCAAGCAAAGATACCAACATTACTGACTCTCAGCAAGCAAAGATACCAACATTACTGACTCTCAGCAAGCAAAGATACCAACATTACTGACTCTCAGCAAGCAAAGATACCAACATTACTGACTCTCAGCAAGCAAAGATATCAACATTACTGACTCTCAGCAAGCAAAGATACCAACATTACTGACTCTCAGCAAGCAAAGATACCAACATTACTGACTCTCAGCAAGCAAAGATACCAACACTCTCAGCAAGCAAAGATATCAACATTACTGACTCTCAGCAAGCAAAGATACCAACATTACTGACTCTCAGCAAGCAAAGATACCAACATTACTGACTCTCAGCAAGCAAAGATACCAACATTACTGACTCTCAGCAAGCAAAGATATCAACATTACTGACTCTCAGCAAAGATACTGACTCTCAGCAAGCAAAGATACATTACTGACTCTCAGCAAACAAAGATACCAACATTACTGACTCTCAGCAAGCAAAGATACCAACATTACTGACTCTCAGCAAACAAAGATACCAACATTACTGACTCTCAGCAAACAAAGATACCAACATTACTGACTCTCAGCAAACAAAGATACCAACATTACTGACTCTCAGCAAACAAAGATACATACAGAATAATACAAGCCTTTACGTTATAGTCCAATATAAGAGCCTACATAAATTTACATTTATTCTAAGGATACTATAAAGTAAACTGTGGGACGAGGGAGTTCATGAGTTCGTAAAGATATTTCATCGAATTTACATATTTGTATCCTTCTATTAAATCGTTATTTTAATTAAACGTGTTTGAGACTTTAGGCTCGATCCTTCGTCGTGTTTACCGCGAGATTGATAGCTAAATTGTTTTAAGTTGCAAATTAATATCTAACCGCACATTTACACGAATACAATATAATGTGACGTAGGTCAGAGAGCTGGATCGTCGACGCACAATCATGGGGTCCTGGGTTCGATTCTCAGGTATAGTGATGCATATACGCGAGTCTCGTCCCTGGTGTGTGTGCGTTAGTCTAGCAGTGGATTCCCACCTCGGTCTCACTTGACTGTTATGGGTCGTAAATAACAGTCTAAAAATTATGAAAATTAATGTATTTTACTGAAAAGAAATGATAGTAACTTAATACAGGTTTGACAAGAAAAGGTCAATTATAATACGGCATTTTTTATGTTAGGTGGACTTTGGCTCAAATAAAAATATGTAAATTATGTTATTTTATAATAATATATCATCGAAGTAGAAAAAGATCGAAGAATGTTCAGATATAAATAATAATAATAATTTATTATTATTATTATTATTATTATTATTATTATTATATTTAAGCAGATATGTATCATTTACAAGTATAACGTCACAGTGAGGAGAAACTAAGGTAAAAAATATAACTGCAGTTGGGATCCAAAAGGTGGATAAAATAGATAAAATAAGTTTTAGGGAAAACTTAACGAAGACTTTAACGTACGCTTCACTGTGCAAAACTTTGGGCAAGAGTCTACCTGCCGAGAGTCATGCTAAAAGCTTAATCATGTCGGGGTGCCAATGTATTCACAGCCTCCCTCCTACCTCTTCTTTCCCTAGCTCATTCCTACCTCCTGCCTTCCTTCCTATCACTTCTGTCTATCCTTCCCCCCTACTTCTTCCATACTTTCTCCGTTATTCCTACGTCTTCTGTCCTTCCCTCCTCCTTACTTCCCATATCCGCCTCTTCCTCCCTCCCTCCTTCCTCTTTCTATCACTTCCTTCTTGACTTCCTCCCACCTCTTCTATCCTTCCTCTGTCCCTCCCTCTCTCCCTAATATCACCTCCTCTATCCTTCCCTCCCTCCTACCTCCTCCATCCCTCTCCAACCAACCGCCCTCCGTATCTAGCCTCCTCTCCCTCCCTCTACAACTTGCTCTCTTACCCTTTCCCTCTATTTCCATTCCTCTCTGTGTCTCTTTCTTCCTCCCTATCTCTTTCCTGATCTTCGCATGCTTTATTTCTTTCTCTGTCTCCCTTCATTATCTACCATTCTATCTCTCTCCCTCGATACAATTTTCTTTCCTCCTGTCCCTCCCTTACTGTCTCTCTCCCAACACATTGGTATCTAATAGTGTAACCCACCACACTGGTGGTTGAGGGTAACCCACCACACTGGTGGTTGAGGGTAACCCACCACACTGGTGGTTGAGGGTAACCCACCACACTGGTGGTTGAGGGTAATGTATAATTCATATTCCTTTGAACTTGTCTAAACAAACTAAGATTTCACAATTTCTCGAATATGAAATTTTGTGTGAACAAAAATCCAGGGGTTAAGGTGCTTTTCCGCTTCCATGGAACTAAAGGAAGTCGACCTCACATGACTTTGTTTTTACACGAGGTGGTGGAAGTAATGAGTCAAGTGGAGGAGATAATGAAAGTCGTGGTAGGAATGAGCAAGGTGACGATAGTGATAATTAAAGTGGTAGAGATGATTGGATGTTAGGAAAGAGTTTGGAAAGGAAAGAGTAATGGAGTCACTAAAGTAGTGTCTCTCCTTGGGCGAAACGTAAATTATTATTATTATAATCAAAAAGAAGCGCTAAGCCACAAGGGCTATACAGCGCTGCAGGGTAGGGAAGGAAGCAAGGGAATTGAATGGCAGAAGGGAGGGGGGATGATCAGCAGGTTACAGAAAACAGCGGGGCAGGGGATAGTACGGGGGTAGAGGGTAGCAAGAGATTGAAGTAGAAAGGGCTGGCGAAACGTAAAGGGAGCATGAGACAGAGAGAAGAAAAGTACACTCTGGAGGCTGCCCCTCTCATCACCTGAGATCATCGGCGGGCCGGCCGGCCGGCCGGCAGGCAGGCAGGCAGACAGGCAAACAGGCAGACAGGCAGACAGGCAGACAGGCAGACAGGCAGACAGGCAGGCAGACAGGCAGGCAGACAGGCAGGCAGACAGGCAGGCAGGCAGGCAGGCAGGCAGGCAGGCAGGCCAAGAAAACTCAATCCTCCGATTCGAGAGTGGTCTATACTTGCTATTGTGCACGTTTTTTTGGTGCAGAATTCTCAACACAACATTAACCAAGAGCTCAAACTATTCTTTTACAGCTGCAACGAAACATTCACAATACAATAAATAAGTATCCCTGAATTTGTCTCCTCTTAGAAATTACGTTGATCAAACTTTCAATATATATGTTTTCTTGTATATCTAGTCCATAGTAAAACGTCAACGGTGATACCGTTAGTTTATATAAAATAGCTAATGTTGCATTCTCGTCTATTTATGCAGACATCAAAGGAATTATGTCAAACTGATGTTCTGTATCATATTGTTTGTAAATTAGTTAAAAAAGTTATTGAAAGAAAAGAAAGAAATGCTTGTCACTGTCTGTAACAAACATTTTAATACTTATAGAAGAGTCAAATGACTAATTTGGGCGCAGTTATTATCTGTGATAAGAACGTTGATAAGCACTTTCATGGATCAACTTGCAATATAAACAGACTGATATCGTGGTTGTCGAGATTAAACTTGCATACAAGTATTTCTGGCGGTTTAGTATATTCACAGACGATAATCACAGTAAATGTGAACTAAGCAGTCAGCCTTATGGTGGCTTTCTTGAAACTGTGTTTGATTGTTCATGTAGTGAATATATTAGATAGTACATTGACCTATGAAAATAAAATTCAAAGAATTTATTCCTAAGAGATAAATACAAAAAATTTATTTAATTCTGATACGTATACCTGTTTTCCCTGTAAGGGCCTAATTACTAAGCGCTTCTGTGTTCCATTATGATCTAGTGCTATAGTCCACAGATAGTGAAGTCATTGCCTCTCTTTTTTCATCAGTTTTTAACAAACCCTCAAAATATTTCGTCATCGTTACCATAACCCCACCACTCCATTGAACATCTCTCTTTTGCTTGTATCTGCTAAATGTATTTGTTATTTAGGCTTTTTCAACCTTTTAGTCTCATCAAAAAACTTTATTGTAGTCAAATTTGTTAATAAAGCCTTATCTGTCATTGGGTCTCATCTTTCACTCTCTCACTACTCTTTCATCCATCTCTTTTTCCCTCTGTATACTTTACCTTCAGTGCATCACTTCAGTTTAAAACCCACTCATATGTTTTTTTCCTGTCTTACCACCCCCTTTCCCTAATCATTCCACCCATCGCTTATCTTCCCACTTGTACCCACCCTCATATGCCCATAAATTTCTGCTGCACACTAACACTACATTCATAAATCTACCCACTCCTCATTACCTTTACTCTCTCTAGCCCACCTTTCTCTCAATAGTTGCTTATATCTTACTTTATCTTCTTTAATTTATTTTCCTTTGCTTGACTCTTATCCACCGATGACATTCTCCTTGTACCCTGTTTACATCTGACTCTAACATCCATCCCTCTCTCGGGAGAGATTCCTTTGTTCTGACGATGCTCTTGGTAGTGGTAGTCGTGACGGTAATGGCGGTGGTGGTAGTGGTGAAAGTGTAGCTACACTAAATAATGATAAGATACATCCATCGCCTCTCTAAAAGCATACACATTCAGAATTCTACCCATCAACGTTTCATCTATCAAAACGTACTCTAACAAACTGCTGTCATTACGCCCTATATTATATCATATACTTATTCTCTTATTCTTAAAATGAGTACTGCCTATTACCGAATCTCTTTCTATACATAATTCAATTATCATTTGTGCCTGGCATTCCAAACTTACTTATTATGCCACCTACAACAGTGTCTGCCACTTTACCATTTAGAGCTTCAAAACAATTATTTTCTCAGTTGGTTCAAAATACCCTAAACATTCACTGACTACCTCTACTTTCATCCCCAGGTGCATAAACAATTATTATAATCCATTTCTCACATCTCACCCTTATTCTAGCCCTCATAATAGTTGAGCTGAAACACTTATACCCGTCCTTTCCATCTATAGCCCTAGTTCTCTCAGAGACACTCGAATCAACCCCATAATTTTCCCATCCTTCAGCTCTGTTTAGTGCTAGGACATCCTATTTCTTTTCATTCATAACACTAGTCTACAAATTTTGAACAATATTATAATTCTGAGAAAAAAATGTTTAAGGTTCTAGGGATGCTGAAAACGAATATGACCATGATAACGATCGAATGGCTAAAGTTTCCAAGGAAATTTATTTACACATTTTGCATATACAGTATGTACACATTAATAACATTTGCTTGTCTCTGGAACATCTCTTGTTTTTGTCCAGTGATCAGTGTCTGCTCTGCAGTTGGCTGGAAAAAAGTTCAGGTGTGAAAAGAGGAACTGTATCTTTAAAAACATTTTCTGCCAGAAGAGTCCACTGCTTCAGACTGGAGCCCAATAGTTTGGCCTCACTCTTTGGCAGTTGTAAATCTTTGGTAAGGTTGTTTAATTCATTTTGAGTTATGTGCAGTTTAGAATATGTTAAGTGATGGACATATGCATGGTCTTGTACAGTTGGGGACTTGCAAGTTGTGCAGTTGAAGACTTCAAATTCCATTACCCTCCTCGTCCCCTGACTCAAGGAAAGAACGAGTTTGGCGACTGGGGAATGAACAATCCTTTGCTGTGTGTATAACAAAGGGTGCATTAGAAATATTGTACGGTCGATTTTTTTCTTGGAAATACCTTTCCTAACTGGAGGCATCATTTGGTTTCATGGAAATACATGTTACCTCCAGTTACGAAATATCTTTCCTAACCGGAGGTAACAATTGCTTAAATGATCTGTTGGCCCCTCCCACACAACTAGCACTACAGAAGGCAGAGATTTTTTTATCTGATTCAACCCTTGTCAAAGGTATGTTGCACAACTATTACAGCATATATGTGGGGCCCAGCTCTTGGACTTATCTCCGATCTTACAGCCAATATAAAGGTGACAGTCTTTCCTAATAGGCCAGTTATTGCACGCTTTTGCTATTCAAAAGTCAGTTCTCCACAAATATAGCAAAAGTTATCTGCCCTGTTCACGCAATTTTGTCCAAATTTGTTAAAAGTAAAATACTGAAAAAAGAGTTAGTGGGGAGATATAATGCTTGAATTTATCATCCGTTTTGCTAAAAAAAAAAAAAGATCAAGTTGCGCAGCTGATGGTCTATTGAAGACATGGCTAAGAGCTACAGATGATAAATATAAAAAAAAATATATGCATTTTTTGAACACTGTGGATTTGAATCAAAAACTTTTTCCTTGTACCGTTTATTTTGGTTGTAGACCAGTGTAATATTAACAATCTTTTTTTCTCATCTGCACTACACTCACGCACATACAAGCAACCCAACATCAGAATTTCCTTCAACCCTATCACTGCGCAAAACGAGTTAGCTAATGTCCTATTTCTGCGTATTTCTATAATATAATTTCAATTTTGCGTAGTATTGAATAATGAAAATAAGCTATGTATATTTTAAGAGGAATTTTTAAATAGTGAAGGAATTAACTTCTCTTTTTTTTCCATGTAGGAGATTCTGTGTCTTCGGTGCGCTTCTCTCAACCTACTGATGCGGGAGGAATTCTACCACTCCCAGTACGGTGGACCTGACACCCCCACACTCTCCGCCGTCAGGACCCACCCACACACCAACCCCAGGAACTCCTCAGAGATCCACCTCACCATCAATGAGCCTAGGGAGGCCAGCATCTCCGAGGAAGCACACGAGTCCAGGATTTAAGGATGTAGCTTCTCTGGACGCAGCTTGTACCAGAAGCACCACGTCAACCTTCACTAGTAGCGAGCAGGGAAACAACAGCGACAAGATTAGTTTGAATCCTGGGGAAAAGCTGTAAGAAATCATTATTGTTCGCTTGAAACTTCGTACGCAAGCAAGCACACACACACACACACATACACACACACACACACACACACACACACATACACACACACACACGCACACACACACACACACACACGCACACACACGCACACACACACACACACACACACACACACACACACACACACACACACACACACACACATTTGTTCTCATTCCACGAGAAAGGTGAGCATCCTTTCTGTGAGGCAGTAGATCAAACCGCTGCTGTGGTAGCGTAGGTCCCCAGGCACTGGTGTCGCAGGTGTGGGTTTCCATGCTTTGCTGCTGCTGGAGAGACTCTTTGATCACTCCAAACCACCACCACCACCTGCTACACACCCAATATCTTGCTAATACAAGAGCATGTGTGTACTCACCTAGTTATGTTTGCAGGGGTCGATTCATACCTCATAGCCCCATTTCTTTATCATTGATAGTTTTATTGATTTCTAGCTTCCAGGCGCCGTTGTATGTTAACATAAGCTAGGACGAGAGAACTCCAGATGGGCCCACATATATTGTCAGACAAAACAACACGAGCTTCAGGCAAGATTGACCAAATGTGAAAGTGCAGAAAAAGAGAGATTGCTGCATTTTAATCCTGAGACAATCAGGAGTGCATGAGGCAAACTTGGAAAATTATTTTCCCAAGTGCAATAATTTCTCATTACAGCCCTAGCCATTCCAAGAATAGGGTCAGTTTCAGTATTAAACTCTAATGTAAACTTTAATGTAGTTTTTAAAAATTTGTAAATATCAAGATTTTGGGTATGTGTTTATAGAGTTACTTTCTGCTAAAGACGCTATTATAAACTTTCTTTTTATGATCGCATTCTTTAAGCTCTAACGGCTCACCTGAGATCTTTCAGACTGACCGTTCTTTTAACAAGAGATGCTGGTTTAGGCAGCTCCAACTTTAATATTGAAGTCATATTTGTTTTGGAAAATACTGCGCCCTGAATTTGAAGCCTGATATGTCAAATGTTGCAGAATAATGGCCAGTGATTATCTGTGATGATTATTAGTGTAAGTGAGTGCTGGAGCTTCAGTCTTCATATTAAGTTTAACAGAATACTCACAGTTATCACGAAGTGAAGTTTGAATTATCGTAAATCAGTGACTCTAATAGAAGATATAAATTGCATATTAGAACATTTTAATCGTGAGAATAAGCGGACTAATTAAACAGGGAAAAAAATACCTCATGCTGATCAACAAACTGTCCTTAAGCGTATAACTCTGCAAGATATTTTTCAAGATTATTTATTGTGTGTAATCCAGGTTAGGGATGTGAAGTTGTGTACAGCAGTCTCTGTGGATGCCATCACTGTCGAGCTAAGGGCACAACAAGCTTCAAGTATAGGAAATCCCGTGAAACTTTATAAAAACTATTCTGATAGTGCTGTGTTGTTTCATACGTTCTGTGTGAAGGAAAAAAATATTTTAGAAATACTTCTGTGGAAATGATTCCAAACTTTTGTGTTCTGGCATAGAAAACTAAGATGAGTCTGAAGCTGTGTTTATTAGTGCTGTGTGTGACCTTTTTATTGATGTGGTTATATCTGTCTGCACTAAAATCCAAAAGTTAAAGCCAATTACACTGTGACTGACAGCTTAATGTTTCTTTCATATAATGATCAGTATTAAAGTGGCACTCTGTTTATTGATGTAAAAAACAGTGAATGTTGTTTTACATATACTGCAAATCTGGTGATGTGCATCTAATGTTTTGTATGAACTTGGTTACTATCTCCGGAAGCATTTTCTACACACTGACAAACTCGAGTAATGTTAGGTTGTGTTCCTGGTGCTTATCCAACACATAATTCAGTATTTAGTAATGTAATTCTGTGTCTAATGACAAACAACTTGTAGTAGTTATTGTATGTTGATAAGTGAAGAGTTTGTGAAATATATTGCAAAAAGGAATTGCACATATATGGTCAGGTGAGTGTATCAACAAAAGTGATCGCAGATTGTATGACGAATTTGTCATTTTTGTGAGACTCTGTTAAGGCAAGCCAGGTAAGATGTGTCTTAAAATCTTCTTGTGAGAGATGGTGATACAACCTTTATATTTAACAAAGTCAT
This sequence comes from Cherax quadricarinatus, assembly GCF_038502225.1. Lineage (NCBI taxonomy): Eukaryota > Metazoa > Arthropoda > Malacostraca > Decapoda > Parastacidae > Cherax > Cherax quadricarinatus. The sequence goes on along the minus strand of NC_091296.1, from coordinate 33,380,211 downwards.
AAAATCTACAGGCAAGTGACTGTTCAATGGAGTGCTCGCTTGATCCCAGGCAGGTTGAAGGCGTGTGGCGGGGAGTTAGCAGACAGGATACTATCTTTACTAACTTGACACTAGGTAGTTTAATCAGTTTGAACAAATGGGCAAAGAAGGGTATGTAAAAATTGTCTTAATATTGGTATGACTGAGGTCCTCTAGTTTGCGACACTATCCAGAGGGCTATAACCTGTAGCACTTGGTTCAAACAACTCCGCGAGTTTTTTTTTTTCCTCTACTCGCTGAGGTCATCACTTGAATATGAAGGAAAACTGATTTGCATGTATTAGCTTCTGTCTACTTCATTTCGAGTTCACTATAACACACGACCTAACATCTGTTCACTCCATCTATCAGCACACAGTTCGTCGTTGATTGTTATAATTTACTGTCGAGGTAATATTGGCGGATATCTAGTGAGCAAATTCATCACAGTCTATCACTGAATTTGTTATTCGTGTCGCTATTTGAGTTCACGTGAAACTGAGGATTTTGAATAGAAAATAAATTATGACAATTTTAGAATTTATGTTCACCAACACACCGAGTAGCGTATTCTTTTTCGAAAGCCAAGTCAGCAACTTAACACGAAAAAAAAAATTCAATGTCTTATTTTAAGTGTGAAAGAACCACTCTCGCAAATTCTTTGGTCCACCTAAGACTCGTGGTCATTGTTGTCCCAGAAAATTATTAATCTTCTTCAGTACACGAATAAAACTCAAGTAGGTGAGTGTACATACAGTACATATGGTAAAGGAACAATGTGTGTTTAATGACCATCAGTTAACAGTTTAATGAATGTATCCACATACACTTGTCTCAGATTCAGGATAATATTTTTTATATCATTGAATTCAAAGATTAGAAGCTGTTATTTACCTCAGGTTGTTTCAAAATCCTGACCTATTGTAAAGTATACCATTCCTCAACTTAACCTCCCCCCCCCTTTTTTTTCCAGGATGCGACCAACAACGGGAGGCTAACAGTCAGGTAACCGTTTACTGCGAGGTAAACAGTTGTTAAAAGCTAACATTCAGGCACCTAGTTTTTGCTAGGTTAAATTTATGGACCTGCCCGATAAAGGGTTTTAACAGGTGTGAGGAGACTTGCTCCTACAGCTGAAGTAGCTACTTGTGCACCTACTGTCTGCTTAGTATCAGCAAACTTTTAAAAGTGTTCGAAAAATAAATAATAAACTAATGTTACAAAATAACTGTGATTATTTTACAATTCGAACCCACCAGACCGCTGGTTCGAGGAGCGATCATTTAACTGAATTTTGTACCTATCATTACTTACTGCCTGGAGTGCACTAACATTGGAAAATGCCTGGAAATTCTGGTCAGAAATGTGGGGCTAACGGCACTTCTCATAGTAGCTGTGGAGAAGAAAGAACTTTTGAATAATCTTGCGGAACTCTTAAAATTAAATATCTGTATTATCTTGAATACTTCCCTATGAATATTGTAATAATAATAATAATAATAATAATAATAATAATAATAATAATAATAATAATAGAACACCTTACGAACTCCTTGCTTATCTTGTGAAAAAAGATAAAAAGCTCCATGTTGAAAAAGATGAAAAAAGCCAATTTTTCTGCAGACATTTGAATAAATTTTCAGGTATCTTTGAACCATTGTATCAATGGATATGAACTCAGTGAATAAACGGAGTAAACAAGAACTCGAGCCATGGTAGCTGGATGTAGCTAGGCCAGCGCTGCACCACTGAGGATGAGGCTTAGAAATAGACTGATTTCAAAAACAGCATTCCTGTGTTTATATGAGCGTTTGTGTGTACGTATGAGTGTATGCACTCGCCTAGGGGACGATTCACTGCTCCTGGCCCTGCCAAGTGTGTGTATATGTAATAAACATATAATTACTTCATGGGTGACTAGGGATCGAACTAGGGGCAAGAATTTGCATGCCTGCCGCTCTAATGAACATGCTCATTTGAACTTCAATAAAGACCAAGATTCATTCCATATGGTCTTGGGAAAAGTTATTAGCGGTCACCAATTGCGAGAGTTGGTGACCGAGACTTCTTAGCCCTTCCTGTAGAAGTTCCTGTTAGCATGATGGCTAGAGTAGTGGGCTCGTATTTCTTACCCCCTATTCGATCCCTAGCACTCAATATAAATATTCAACTGTTTATTACAATTTCTAACGAACACACACACACAGTGGAGATAAACAAATTTATCAGAATAATTGATAGGATAAGCAAAGATAGACTGTTTGAGAGGGTACAGTTGAAAATTAAAGACAGATGATTCATGAGGAAGTATTACTTCAGTCTCAGGATGGTCAGGAAATGGTATGACCCGAACGAAGAAATGGGTGAGGCAGGCTTTATACGTAGTTTTAATAGTAGGTATGCCAGTATCTATGAGGTTAGGGAAGAGTGAAGTTGGGTAGCGGCAAGTCGAGAGGCAGAGCCAGTAGCTAAGACTCAACAACTGTAACAAAATATAGGCAAGTTTGTATAGGTAAATATTTGCAAAGTGGAGCCAAGTCTCGACCATCGCAAACCCAAATCTGAGTACACACACTGATCAAGATAGTTTACGTAAGATTTGTCAGGAACAGGACAAGTGTTTCCTGACGCAGGTCTTACTCATATGATGACCTACCATTAAAGCTTTTGGTTATCTGCCCGAGGCCTTCCGCTGGCCTATCTGTCCACCCCTTTAAATATTAGATATAATAGTATCGAGGGAAACCCTAATACACTGTTGTATTAACAGCAGATCACAGCCTACTTTAATTTGCATTAAATTGTTTGAGACTGATTTTCTTATACATAATTCATTTTCTTAGATTATGTAATGGCTAAGTCATTATACCTAACATACATGGTAACCTGTAAGTATCCATCATTAATTATTATGTACAATGCCTTTATAGTATGTACATTAATAATATGAATAGATTTGAACACGTAGCTAGCAAATGAAAAGGAGGTATCCATATTAATGGGTAGTATACGTAGAACCAGCCACTAACTGTACCTCTTTATGACAGGTATACATATTAATTAATATACAAATTAAGATCTAGAATACAAATTGATGCCACAGATTTATAAACATCGTGCATCGCATAAACACTATTTCTTTTAACATCACATAAATTAGCATCTGTAAACGGCATTACAAGCAACAATTATACACACAGAGCGTATACAAACACTTTAATCAATTAATATATATAAAAACAAAGGATACAATTATTAACCCGTATTGCATGTACTGATCCATTTTATCATCAATGTTAACCTTTAAGCATTAATTACCTAACATTAACCCTGCAATATTTTTTCTCTAACATTTGCTCTGAAATATCAATTCGCTGTGAATTCCCCCTTATCAGCCAGTGAAAGGAGTAAACTAGTTGATAAAATAAAGCAAGAGTGAAGTGAATTTCTGCCGATCGACGCGGCTGGTAATCAAGCCAAATGTGGTCCATAAACTAATGCTCTCAGGGTTTGAGAGTTTGCTTGCAACTACTTATCAGCGGGGCATTTGTTATTCCAGACAGCATAAGTTTCATGAAAATAACAGGATAATAGCCTATGGAAGTGCAAGAGAGTCATTAACGTTTCTAGCAGCCTCATGTATCCGGAAAATCCAGACATATGATGGTGCAATTGCAACATTCATGTGTTCAAACTTTAGCAGCCTCTATGATCAGACTGGACGTATTTAATAATGATAATCATAAATGAAGTACATTTAATATTATTACATTCATAGGAGAAGCGCTAAAGCCTTTTGGGAGTCCATCAACGCCGGGAGAATGGGAAGCAATCAGGTCCGATATAAGGGATGGTCCAGTTCCTTGGATCAAGAGTCCCTCATTATGAAATCTCCCTTGAGGGGCACTGAATTAAAGGTATATGATGAAAGACGATGGCGGAGGGTCCAGCCTGAGATGGAAAGATGTCAAGGGTCAACGTGACACAAAAATATTACGGGTTTTACTTCCAAACTGACATCTGATATCAGTAGAGATCAATGTGATACCCGGCACTTTAAGAAACAAAGCAAAATTAGGTATAGATAAAATTACTGGCAGTGAAGATCATGCAAAGGCTTAGACGTAGGTTTTAGCAAAAGCTTTAAACTGAGGCTTTAGCATAGTCTTTAAGCTGAGGATTAAGCAAAGGCTTAGGATGATGCTTTAGCAAAGGCTTTAGCCTGAGTTTTTAGCAAAGGCTTTTGGCCGAGGTTTAAGCAAGAGCTTAAACTGAAGTTTTAGCAAAAGCTTAGGCTGAGGCTTTAGCAAGAGCTTAGACTGTGGCTTAAGCAAAGGTTTAGGCTGATGTTTTAGAAAAGGCTTAGGCAGCATTTTGTAAAATAGTTAAGAGTCTTCATTTAAGCGATCAGGCTTAGGTTCAAGTTTCGCGCATAAGATAGACGAGGATTCAGGTGTGAGCTTCGGACGAGTGCTCATTCCAGTGTTTAATGTAAACTTCAGTGGTTCAGGAAAAGCTGAAAGACATCTCTTCTCAATAGTAACAGTAGTAAATTCGGTTCAGGCCGCCAAACTGCCGATGAATTAATCGGCTTAAAGGTCTTGCCTTGTGTATATAGCCCATCCTAATCTCACGTATATAGGAATCTCTTACGTCTTTATCAAGACATCGGTAACTAGCTGTCATATTTTGTAATATTCTCCACCTTGGTAATAACTAATACAATAACTACCACTATGCCAAGAACACATTTGCTCATCAGTAGGGCATAAAGGTCTCGTAGTAGTGTTCCCCGCCATTAGTCAGAGCTTATTAAACTGGGTTGACTACAAGTGACCTGCGCGCGCACATCACCACCTTCCAAACAACTTTTCTCTTGCAGCTGCAGCAGCACACGTCTGCGACGCTAGACCTCAACACACTGGCTGGGGTCACGCGAGAGAAGAGGATATTAACGGTATTATGATATAGTTTTGTTAAGTCTTATCTGAATGTAATGAGCCTTTCCAGTGGTTATATTTGCATGTAGATGAGGCAGAGTTGCAATGCAGAGAGTATTTGAGAAAATTTAGACATTGTACAGTACATATTTGAGTGTGGCCGGTATGTTGTGCTGCGAGCCTCACTGTTGTACAGGTACTGTATATTGTACAGGGCTGTATACTGGACAAGTTCTGCATAATACACTTTATGAAGCATGTTCCTTTCCTCTATGTCATAGATATACCCTCCTTGCTCTTCTGAGTAAGTAGGTTTCATGTAGTAACAAAAGGCTAACGAGGCCAGTAATCCACGGTATTTATAATTGTTTTAAGACTGCCTCAGCAATATACCAAATCACATAAGAAGTCTTTCATGTAGACTCGCTCTAACAGGTGCTTCTAGTGCTACTCTTACTCAGATATCACTTAGGCTGTCGCCTTGACGGCTCTAGGATAACCTACTTAAAGGTGACATCGATCTGACACATTAATGGTCACTAGTCATTATCCATATTTTAGACTTTTCTTCTATTTTTATGTGTTCAAATTTGTACCTTATTCATCCTTTGATGAATACTAGCGCAAGAGATGAACGAAGGGTCTCAGCATTAGCTAGTCTGAGAGGATTCACAACCAGTAACTTTCGTTATGAAGATGACAAGTTCTCACCAACAGCTTTATAAATCTGTTATTTGGTCTGTATGTTTTTAAGCTGGAACAGTTAAGAGTCTATGATATGCTATTTTGTATGTTAGTAAACCTGGAAACCAGCAAAATGTTCTCTTATTTTAAGCTGAAACATATTGAGTCCAAAATAATAATGCACTCCTCTCTAATGTTGAAACACTTTGAGTCCAACATAACAGTGCATTCTTGTTTTATGCTGGAACTCATGAAATCCAGCATAATAATGTACTCTTATGCTGGAACACCTGGAGTCCAGCATAATACTCTTCTTTTATGTTGGAACACCTGGAGCCCAACATGAGGTCCTCTGATTTGCATTACGTTTAGTTGTAGTGGATAGTTTGATGTATATTAGACGTCTAATATGTTGTAGACAATACCTGTAAAGATGTAAAGAAGTGTCAGGAAGATGTTTTCAACCCTGCCTATAAAAAGATGTATATTGAAGATGTGTGTTGAAGTACCTGTATGTATTACACAGTGTAATGTACAGGGGATTCTTACTTTTATTGTATGTTTGTACAACTGTAAAGGGTAGAAATGCTTGTTTCCCTATTTGTGATTCTCTGCATATGAACCAGGCTTCTAAATACAAAATTCTAAAAATCATTAGTTTCGTAGTCTCGTAAATGTATTAATAGTGGTATTAAAGGTGTTCCAGCACATCTTTCACAAGGTCGCCTACTGGACGCAGCTACACACGGGCACCTGCTCTTCACATTTCTTATTTAAGATTATTTTTTGTTTTGTTTTGTGAATCGGTGTTTTTCAGTATTTATGAATTTTATTTTTTGTTACCTAAAACTATACGTCTCTCTATTGTATGTACATGTTATATTTTTAATTATATATATATATATATATATATATATATATATATATATATATATATATATATATATATATATATATATTCAGTATTAACAAATTTAGAATAACACTAGTATGATGTGCTTGGAGATGTGAAAAGCGGTAGTGAAAAACCCTTAGTTTTTTATGTGAATGTAAGTGCGTATATGCGCGCGCGCAGTTCCTTATCTATAATAATTTGTTTGCAGTTACTGAAGCAGAGCATTGTTCTTGATGTCAAGTTTTTAATATTGTGTTCAACATATAATATATATATATATATATATATATATATATATATATATATATATATATATATATATATATATATATATATATATATATATATATATATATATCATTCCGAATAGGTAAAACTTGCGATTCTGGTTTAAATAGCAACGCTCTTGTTGCCGAATAAGGCAAGCGAAAATTTGTGTATGCAATAATTTCGCAAAATTCATTCTGGACCTAACGAAAAAAATATATTTAATTGTGTTTCTTTATTAAATTATTGTACACTTATCTATAATATATTTAGTTGAATTAAGCTAAATTAAATTGAGCTGTATATAATAAGGTAAAGTTTTCTAAGGTTCTTTTGGTACAAAATTATTAATTTTTATTAACATAAATGAAAAAAGTATATTTTTAAACGTATAAGATAAAATTTTCTCTTATACGTTTAAAGATATATTTTTTTCATATATATTGCAGTAAAAATTAATAATTTTGTACCACCTAACCTTATTATAACAAGCGCAATTTAATTTAGCCTAATCCAATTAAATATATTTTAGATAAGTTTACAATAATTTTATTATAAACAAACACAATGAAATATATTTTTTTCGTTAGGTTCAGAAAGATTTTTTGCGAAATTATTGCATACACAAATTTTCGCTTGCCTTATTCGACAAGAAGAGCGTTGCTATTCAAGCCAAAATCGCAAGTTTTACCTATTCGGCACGACATATATTTAATATTAAACATTTCCAGTGGTTTAGCACTTACTGCCTCTTTTAAATAACTTCGTTAGTCTGCAATCTGCAAATATAAAACAAATGCTAGTTGCCCATCGGCTTTCTCTTTTTTTTTTTTTTTTTTCAAGTTACAACTATGTTTTTTTGTTGTCCTTGTTGCAGGTGCTAAGAAATTTTCTTTTGTCATTTCTTTCATGTCTTTCCATGATCTTAGATGTGGTCATCATGTTTCCTGTCGTAGTCCTATCTGTCAGCCTGGAACTATGTAGGGCTTTTAGCCTTTCATCATAACTCTCGTTGTTCTTTTTATTAACTCTGGCATCTATTTTGTAGTTCATCTTTGAATGTATTCTAACTTATTCTGATTCCAGTTTTAGCCTTTTTTTAAAATTTAGAAGAGTAAAGTAGGAATGTCTCACAATTTGCTTTATATATTCTGTTGGTTTCTTTTAATATCTCCTAGGTTGCTATCTCTGTCTGATGCTGTCAGTATTTTGGTCTGCTTTCGCTTTCTGCTGTTTTTATGACAACATTTATCTACATGAAATTTCAAAGTCATTTATCACTATATGTTCAATTTATGCATTCCATTCTGTAGAGATTTACTCTCTTTTTATTATTTATTTTACCAAACATTTTCTTGTCCGCAAACATTTTTAAATGGATTTTTATTTTTTCCTGGTAAGTCATTCATATAAATTGAAAACTTTGTTGTAGAAAGAACGAATCCTTGTGGCACTCCACTTGTGACATTTTCCCTCAAGAAAATTTATTCTCTTATAACTATTCGCATTTTCCTCTCAAGCAAAAAAGCCTTTCATCCATTATAACAATTTGCCTTTCGGTTTTTCAATAATTTGCAGTTCCCAAATAATTCTTTCATCGGGATCGCTATTAAAACATTTCTAATAATACAGTCTGGCCATTTCTGTCTTGAATACTTTCCGTGACTCAGCCATGACAGCTTAACACATTTTTTATACATAATTTTGCAGACCGAAAACTGAATTGCTTACCAGTTAGTTGGTTTTAGCTCTCCAATTATTCTCTGACCTTTTCTCTAAAGGCTCCCAATATTATCACAACATTCGTCAATGAAACAGAGCTATAGTTTAAAGGATCTTCCCTTTCATCTATTTTCCTAAATAATGGCACAGTGTGTACTATCATCTATTTTAGTCTACCAGTTTACTGTTTTGCAGTGAAATCTTAAAAACAAATCCAAAGTGGATCACATAATTCTTCTGTTCATTCTTTTAACCTGACAGTGCTGTCCTGTTAGGACCTTTTTTTTTTTTTTCTCAACACTCAGTAGTAATTTTAATGTATTTCAGCAAACAGTATTCTCCAATTCAGCAATCTACTTGAGGTTAATACCCACTAAATTTGAAGTGTCTTCTCTTGCGAGATAACTGCAACTTTCTGTTAAATACCCCACACAATACTCTCTCAAGGTTTATTCCTCGCTTTTGTATATGTAGTCATTTCAAGTATGTTGTCACCTATGTTAATTCCAAGTCCTTGTTTTAACACAGCACTCCAGCACTTCATTAAAAAAAATCCTTTATTTCGTCTTGTATTTCTTTATAGAATAATCTATTTAATCCCAGCTTGTACATGTTACACAACTCTTGGCATAAATTATTTGCATTTGTTTTCTACAATATTTTATTCTGTTTAGTTCCTCTAAAATACTATTTAAATGCATTATGTTTTCTTCATAATCTAACTTTTCTTGTCATTTCTTTTCCAGAAACATTGTTATATTTAACGGTATATGTTAATTTCAATAGAAAATGATCACTCCAAGACAACATTCTGTCGACAGAATGTTGTCTTGTTCAGTCTCGTTCCTACATTAATATCTAGTTGACTGTTATTGCGATAAAGAATTTTATCAAATATTTATTTTAAGTCTCAGTCTAATTTATTTCATAGCAGTAAAAATCTTCAGTTTCAATGACTGTTTTCTTTTCACGATAAATTTTCTTCAAAATTTCCTTAGATATATTATTTAAACCCTTAAATTACCTTTCTATTCTCTGGTCTGTAGTATGTATTGACTACAGAGTTTCTCGTCTGTATTTTGTATTATCACTAATTTTTTTGTACTTCAGTTTTTGTAATTATCAGTGTTTCTTGTATTAATATTACTACTTCTCCTTTTCTTCTCTATTTTGTCTATTATCATAATATAACCTCAAAACATATTTTTTCCATTTATTTCAGTTAGACTGCGTCAGATTTCTTCTCGTTATGTCTCTTAGTTATGATCAGTTTTATATTATATAAATTATGTAAAATTTTCACAAAAATATTTGATCTCACTTTTTCCCTTTTTATCTATTTATTTCGGTTTGGTTACTCTTTGTTCTAGTCTGGTTTCACTGAGAAACCGGTTGACAGCGTTGTACGGCTCTGTAGATATATATAAAAAACACTTCTATCCTCATAATGACTTTTACCAGAATACATAAAATCCTTTGAGATCTCTTGGCTAACATCATATTACTTTTAACTTTCTGATTTCTTTGTATCTGTATTTCCTTTAAAGAAATTCGTTGGGCTTAATGTGTGCAAATATTATCCTCGTCATATTTTCCAGTTCACCTGTATCCCTCAGCATCCTTCAGTACCCTCAGTATCCCTCAATATCCCTCAGCACCCCTCAATATCCCTCAGCATCCCTTAGTATCCCTCAGCATCCCTCAGCATCCCTCAGTATCCCTCAGCATCCCTCAAAATCCCTCAGCATCCCTCAATATCCCTGTGTCTCTTTCAGTATCCCTCAGAATCCTTCAGTACCCTTAGTATTCTTCAGCATCCCTCTGTATCCCTCAATATCCCTCAGCACCCCTCAGTATCCCTGTGTATCCCTCAGTATCCCTGTGTATCCCTCAGTATCCCTGTGTATCCCTCAGTATCCCTCAGCATCCCTCAGAATCCCTCATTATCCCTCATCCCTCAGCATCTCTCAATATCCCTCAGCATCCCTCATTATCCCTCAGTATCCCTCAGCATCCCTCATCCCTCATTATCCCTCAGTATCACTCAGCATCCCTCAGTATCCCTCATTATCCCTCAGCATCCCTCATCCCTCAGGATCCCTCAGTATCCCTCATTATCCCTCAGTATCCCTCAGCATCCCTCATTATCCCTCAGCATCCCTCATCCCTCAGCATCCCTCATCCCTCAGCATCCCTCAGTATCCCTCAGCATCCCTCATCCCTCAGCATCCCTCAGTATCCCTCAGTATCCCTCAGCATCCCTCAGCATCCCTCATTATCCCCCAGCATCCCTCAGCATCCCTCAGTATCCCTCAGTATCCCTCAGCATCTCTCAGTATCCCTCATTATCCCTCAGCATCCCTCAGTATCCCTCAGTATCCCTCAGCATCCCTCAGTATCCCTCAGCACCCCTCAGCACCCCTCTGCATCCCTCTGCATCCCTCTGCATCCCTCTGCATCCCTCAGCATCCCTCAGCATCCCTCAGCATCCCTCAGCATCCCTCAGCATCCCTCAGCATGGCTATTCAGTGATGAAATTCACTATGCATTTTGTCATCACTTATGTGGTTGTATTATGTTTTATTTTGACTTGTTGTTTCTTCGGCACAGCCTAAACCAGTAATCGTTTTTTCCTCTGTTTATAGTTTTTCTAAAGAATTGGAAACATTTACAATATTTTTCATAAATTCCAAACTAATACTGACACTAACAGTCTATCAGTTTACTCTCTTCACTACAGATAGGCAGACATATCTTTATTTTCCAAGTTCAACGTCAAGTGCGCGCGCATGTGTGTGTGTGTGTGTGTGTGTGTGTGTGTGTGTGTGTGTGTGTGTGTGTGTGTGTGCGCGTGTGTGTACACACATCTGTGCACATTTGTGCGCGTTTGTGTGCGTGCGTGTGAGAGCATGCGTGCGTGCGTGTAGTCCTGAATATTTCTTATTGCAATCCTCCCGCGTGGTCTTCCTTGAGGATTCAGAGAAAACAGACTCGACTCGCTCCAGTTTCTATAAAAGACAAGAAGGTATAAACACAGTGCTGGTGTTTCTTTCGTTGGGCGAAACATCTGACTATGCCCTCTATCAAATCGTTGACCCAATCAATGACTACTGCCTGGTATAGGTGATTATGCAACTCTTGGCCTGCAGGTGCTGGGTAACAATGATTAATTATCCACTAGGTAACGGGTTCCAGGTATCAATAAAAAAACATCCGCTGGCATATTATTGCGGAATGCCAGTGACTGAGCATTCGCGAACTGTTAGTCAATAAGCTGGGCATTAGTCAGTAAGCATCAGTTGGCATACCGCTTCTGAGTCGTGCTTAATCGATTAACCTGATTGAATTTCTCTGGATGAAACAATTATAGATGACACCAAGAATTGTAATACATGACACTCAGGAATTTTTATGGAACATATCCAAGAATTGCTATAGTAGGCATCCAAGAATTGCTATAGTAGGCATCCAAGAATTGCTATAGCAGACATCCAAGAATTGCTATAGTAGGCATCCAAGAATTGCTATAGTAGGCATCCAAGAATTGCTATAGCAGACATCCAAGAATTGCTATAGTAGACATCCAAGAATTGCTATAGCAGACATCCAAGAATTGCTATAGTAGGCATCCAAGAATTGCTATAGTAGGCATCCAAGAATTGCTATAGCAGACATCCAAGAATTGCTATAGTAGACATCCAAGAATTGATATAGTAGACATCCAAGAATTGCTATAGTAGACATTCAAGAATTGCTATAGTAGACATCCAAGAATTGCTATAGTAGACATTCAAGAATTGCTATAGCAGACATTCAAGAATTGCTATAGTAGGCATCCAAGAATTGCTATAGTAGACATTCAATAATTGCTATAGTAGACATCCAAGAATTGCTATAGTAGACATTCAAGAATTGCTATAGCAGACACCATTAAATTATTATTGAAGACACTTAAGAACTGTCATAGAAAACACCTAAGAATTGTTACAGATAAAACCCAAAAGTGAGAGATGTTAAACCAAGCTGTGACGTGGTAAACCAGTGAGAGATGGTAAACCACATGTGATGTGGTAAACCAGTGAGAGGTGGTAAACCAAGCTGAGACGTGGTAAACCACATGTAACGTGGTAAACCAGTGAGAGATGGTAAACCAAGATGTGACGTGGTAAACCAGTGTGAGATTGTAAACCAAGATGTGACGTGGTAAACCACATGTAACGTGGTAAACAAGTGAGAGATGGTAAACCAAGCTGAGACGTGGTAAAACAGTGTGAGATGGTAAACCAAGATGTGACGTGGTAAACCACATGTAACGTGGTAAACCAGTGAGAGATGGTAAACCAACCTGTGACGTGGTAAACCAGTGAGAGATGGCAAACCAAGCTGTAACGTGGCAAACCAGTGAGAGAATGTAAACCGAGATGTGACGTGGTAAACAAGTGAGAGATGGTAAATCAAGCTGTGACGTGGTAAACCAGTGAGAGATAGTAAACCACATGTGACGAGGTAAACCAGTGAGAGGTAGTAAACCAAGCTGAGACGTGGTAAACCAAGCTGTGACGTGGTAAACAAACCAAGCTGTGACGTGGTAAACCACGTGGTAAACCAGTGGTAAACCAAGCTGTGACGTGGTAAACAAGTGAGAGATGGTAAACCAAGCTGTGACGTGGCAAGCTGTGACGAGGTAAACCAGTGAGAGGTAGTAAACCAGAGAGAGACGTGGTAAACCAAGCTGTGACGTGGTAAACCAGTGAGAGATGGTAAACCAAGCTGTGACGTGGTAAACCAGTGAGAGATGGTAAACCAAGCTGTGACGTGGTAAATCGGTGAGAGATGGCAAACCACGCTGTGACGTGGTAAACCAGTGAGAGAATATAAACCGAGATGTGACGTGGTAAACCAGTGAAAGATGGTAAACAAAGCTGAGATTTGGTAAGCTAAACAGTGAGAGACAGTAAACCAAGCTTTGAGACAAACCAAATAGCAACAGTTGTAAACCACGCAGTGAAAGGTGGTAACCAAAGCAGTGAAAGATGGTAAACCAAGCTGTGAGAAATGGTAAACTAAGTGGTGAGGTGTATTAAACCATGGAGTGAGTATTAAGCCATGAAGGAGGCGCTAGGACGCCGAAGACAGGCATTGATCTGGTGAAGTCATCCTCCTAATCTCTGGATTAAATCTCATTACCTCCCACTCCCCAGACGCTGTATGACTCTTAAGTGATCAATAATAACCATGAAATATCAATCCCACCGCTATGAATGTAGTATATAACACCTTCCTGAGATCAATAATAAAATCCATCAGTAATTTTTGGAACAGCAGAAAATAAAGTATCCTTTGTTATACATGATTCGGCGCTCTCGAGATGTCTCAGTCAAGACTTTACTTCACCTTGATACACGATAACCTAGCTGGCTCACCTTGATACACGATAACCTAGCTGGCTCACCTTGATACACGATAACCTAGCTGGCTCACCTTGATACACGATAACCTAGCTGGCTCACTTTCTTATTACCTTAACGGTGGTGCTGTGATCTTGGTAAAAGGCTCTTGATGTAAGCAAGAGCTACCTTTACTCCATTTCCCTAGAGTTGTATGATCCCTAAGGTTCAGCGCTTCCCCATGGATAAAACAATGATAATCCCTGTCTTATACCGACTAGATCTACCATCTTCTTCTTCTTCTTCTTCTTCTTCTTATGACCAGAGCTTTGGTAAGATGGGTAAGGAAGAAGGATAGGAAAGGATGGAAATATTGGAAAAGGGTTGGGAGGGGGGGAGAGGTAGGATATAAAAGGTAAGTGGCCCAACCACTTTGGTGTAATTTAAAAAGTGTACGTGAAATGATAAGATATTCTTTAAGGGGTATAATACTAACCCATCAGAGTCACATAGATATAATAGGTATATAAGTACATGACTCTGAATTGGTAGTAATTATACAAGTTGCAATTGCTTTTTTTTTTTTTTTTTTTTTTTTATTTTTTTTTTTTTTTTGCGATTGCACAACGGATATTTATGCGACAATGAAGGCAATAATTTTCTGGCCAGTTTATAATTTCGTGACAATGGCTTCTTATAGGTGGTGTCCAGCCATAGTAAATAGCATAATTTTTACATTAGAAAGTTATATAAGATGTCTCCCTAATTGAGGGCGATGATTTTCTCAGTATACATAGAAGGGTTCTGGTGGTACCCAATCTTCTTCATCAGGGAGGTTGCTCAAAATCATGGGTCGAGGGTAATCATCTTTATGAATAAAACGACGGACCCTCTGTGGGAGAGTCATTCTTTGAGTCCTGTGAGGAGGAGTATTGATGGTATAATCTGTGGTATTTACCACTTGTATAGGATGTTCTCTATCTGGCATGTATAGTTCTTGCATTGTATAAAGTTTTCTTTTTTAGGGTGTCAAGGCGTACATTTATGGCAGTAATATCTTGTTGTATGTGCAAATCTGCCATTTTAACTCTGTCTCTCCTCCTGGCATCGGTAATAAAGCGAAGAGTTCTATTCTGGACCCTTTGTAACCGTAGCATGTTGGTTTTTGTTGTTAATGACATTGGGACACAAGGGTATTCGAGTATTGGTCTTATTATCATTTTATACAGATGTTTTTTGACATGTTGAGGGGCTTGATTGAATCGAAAGAGACTGCTAAGACCGGCTTTGGCTATATTGATCTTTTTAGTTACATGAGATGTTGAGTGGAGCAGCCTGTCTATTTCATATCCCAAAATCTTGTTAGGGTTTCTAATGGCTACAGGTGTACCTCTGATGGAGATACCCCCTTTATCTTCAATTGTTGATGCAAAACATCCTATCGTGCTAACAAGGACCTTGTCAGGATTAGTCGTAATTCTCCATTTCTTTTCCCAATTAGATGTTCTACGAAGTTCAATATTCATTTTTTCTATGACTCTCTCATACTTGTATTTTCCTGTTACCGGAGTTGATGAGACGACATGAATAACATCATCTGCAAACTGTGTCACAATTGTATCATTAAACTGTGGTTGAGGAAGGTCATTCACATAAATGTTGAACAGAATTGGATTTAGACAAGAACCTTGTGGGACACCAGCTGTTGGTATAAAAGGTTCTGTCGACTATGTCTTAGACATAGGGAAAAAAGAAACACTACTTTTTAACACAGTTCAAATAACTGGCTAAGAACTTTATTCTGCCTCAGTTCATTTCCAAGTTTAGCCACCTAAGGTATACTACCTCTCCACAGGATGCCACTTGCAATACCCAGGTACCTCTTGACTGATAGGTGAATATGGTCTTCGGGTGTAAGGAGACTTTCCTTGGTGTGTGTATAGGAATGCCAGAAAGGGTCAATGGAAATAAATCCGTAAAAAAACAACAACTTTGACTTTAAGGTAAATATTAAAATTTACGTAATGAGATCTGATTCCTCTGTCCTTAAGGAAGCCGCCTCTACAGTGTTATATTAGATGATTCATTTTTGTAGCGGGTATATGATTAACATTTACACGCACACATTTATATATATATATATATATATATATATATATATATATATATATATATATATATATATATATATATATATATATATATGTATATATATATATATATATATCTATATATATATATGTATATATATATATATATATGTATATATGTATATATATACATATATATATATATATATACATATATATATATATACATATATATATATATATATATCGTTACGAGTAGGTAAAACTTGCGATTTTGGCTTAAATAGCAACGTTCTTGCTGAATAAAGCAAGCGAAAATTTGTATAAGCAATAATTTCGTAAAAATTATTCTGAACCTAACGAAAAAATATATTTCATTGTGTTTTTTTTTATTAAATTATTGTAAACTTATCTAAAATATATTTAGTTGGATTAGGCTAAATTAAATTGCGCTTGTTATAATAAGGTTAGGTAAGTTTTCTAAGGTTCTTCTGGTACAAAAAATTTTTTACATTAACATAAATGAAAAATACATATATTTAAATGTATAAGAGAAAATTTTAGAAAGGACTTAATTTTAAATGACTTCTTGCTAACTGACCAGTTTTACCTATTCGGCACATTATATATATATATATATATATATATATATATATATATATATATATATATATATATATATATATATATATTACGTTTATACCATAGACATAAATATTGCTGTTTTATGTAACAATGTATATACCGATGGTATAAGCTACAAGACATTCCCAAAGCAAATGGAATATTTTGTTCCTTGCCATTCAATGATGTTTGTAGTAGGTATTATAAACGTCCAGACGAGAATGTGCTGCAGTACTTGATGTAGTCAATTTGCAACAAAATAAAATATTTTTGTACTGTGCTCTTTCCGTGTCCTTATACGCCCTCTGTCCTCCACTACTGAACAGTACTAAAGCCCTTAAGTATCCCATGAAATATGACTATTTTCTGACACTTCAACTAGCCCTCTTTACCCTATTATGCTGCTGGGAGTTTCTTACGTGGGTTTAGCGTGGGACTCTGGTGAAAGAAACAGAAGCTGCCCTTCCCTTCCTTGAATCAAAGCTGATTAATACCCGGTCGTCAGGCGGTGGGTGACCCTTGTGCGCTTTGTTCTCTCATGAAGGTACAAGTACAATATTTTCCTGTTTTGTAGATGATGTAGCGTCTAGTTTTGATTGTAAATATAATGTTGAGCTAAATTTATACCTTTATTAGATCCTTGACTTGATAATGCTCATCAAGAGTGAAATGTTGCACTAACTAGATTTCGATCGCTGCACGATCCCATAAAGGTATCCCAGTATTCCATAACCCTAGCCCACTGTACCTTATTGCACGCGACTGGAATTGTGCATAATGTAGTTAAATATCAGCAATGAAGATTTGAAGGGAATCAGAAGAGGCATTTACTTAACAAGTTTCTGTTATATAAAAGTTTTTGAAAATCGACAAGTTGATGAATGAGTCACTTATGCAACACTTGGTTATCTTTATTGTGGTACAATTTCTCCAGCCAGTGGCTTTATCAGTTCAATACAGAGAAGAACAGAGGAAGCAAAGAGAGTTTGAGGTAATCAGTCCATCACCCTTGAGATGATCCGTTCAGTCCATCAGTTTTCGTCAGTCCACATCATAAGTCTTTTCTCCCTATATATGCTGAAGTTTTACCAAGATTAATGGACTGCACACATCTCCTGCAGCTCCTTCGCATCTTCCACCATTCTTTTCTGTATTAGATTGATGAAGACACTGACTGGCGAAACTTGTTCTCAGTAAAGATAACGAAGTGTTGCACAAGTTTCTCGTCCATCATCCAAATTTTAATGAAAATGGCAACTCAGCTAAAATCTAATTCAAACCGTTCAGAGGACTAATATCGCAAAATACACAAGCATATTAAACTTGAAGCGGCTCAGAAGGTTAATTTTTAAGTCATCGGCTTGAAGGTTTGAAACTAATCAGATGCAACACTCAGAAATTATCGCATGAAAACCGATTTCAGATTAACAATAAAAAGTAAACTGGGACCTACATAGGTCAAAATTAATTATATACAGTACGTAAGCCTTATGTATGCTTAGTATACATAACAAATTTTTAACAATGGTCGTGAGGTTACATGATTGTGCTAGTAATAAATCTAATAGAATTCTTGGCTTCATATCAAGAAGTATTGACATGAAGCCAAAAATATACGTACTTCAACTTTATGTATCCTTGGTAAGACCTCATTTAGATTATGTAGAAAGGACATAAATGCGGTGAAAAACACAGAAGGATGATCGAGGGCACTGAATCTTCACTTACTGGAAAGGCGTAGAATTAGGGGGTATATGACTGAAGTGTAAAAATGTCGAAGGGCAGTGGTTTTCATTTTTTTTTGAGAAATGACACCGTCAAACCACATATCTTATTCTGTGGCATCCCTAGTCGATTTCCTATTAGAATTGCTCCCCAAGAGTACTTAGTCTTGATGATAATAATAAATAATAATTAAAATAAAAACATACAAGCGCATAAAACACGCATACAAAATAAAAAATATACAAACCTGTTAAGTGTAATACATAAGCATTATAAATCACAGTAAAAAACAAAACAAACTTGTCTTCTGTAAGTTTTTAAGTGGGATATTTGGAGTTGATGTGACTGGCAGATCCCTCATTTCTTTCTCGACCGAGTGTAGTCTTTCACTCTTGTTAGTTTTTGTTTGTGAGAACAGAAAATCCCAACTCAAACACGTAAGATGTGGAAAATTGCATGAGAATTATCAGAATTTTTGTCCCAACATGAGGGTATTCATTTTCATTATCTGTTCAGCAATCGTAGAGAGGCACTTCATAATGCTTTAATTTTAGACTGCCATCATTACGCATTTCCACTAATTCCTCTTTTTATGTGAGAGTGAGTTTCGAAGGGCTTTATACTGATGCAATCAATGGATTCTCAACCAGTCCTAGTCTTATCTACATGAGCTTCGGAAATAGTACTGATTTTTTTTCCTGCAAGTATTTCAAGATGCACAAAAACCAATTGTATGATGTCCTTACTCTTTGTTGCAGCAACGTGTGGGAACATATCCATATTGCCTTCCTTCACTTTGACAGCCCATATTCGTAATTTATCTCTCAGAGAATTAATTTTGTCAGTGGAAGATTAGACACTTCTCGTGTTGCCTTGCATGTTGGAATTTACACTATATGTTACACTAAATGTACGATAATTTTTTAGACCAAATTTCATCTGCAGGCAACACAAAATTCGTCTTGCTGCTCAAGGGTTAAAAAAAACAAAAAGTAATTCATCGTCGAGTTCATACACTCGTGACAACTTTGTTTCTCCATAGTTACCTTGCCTCCGTGTGCACAAGATTCACGTGCTTGGCCTTAACTTCTTCACATAGTTTGACAATCGTGATTTAGGTGCATTGGTTGTTATGCAGTTCACCATTTTTACAACTCTGTCTAGTCCAGCCTTCAACTTACTACTGATTGTTCTCTCAACCAGCTCATTACGATAGAGAAAGCAATGTGTTGTACTGATATCACCGTTTTCTTTCTTCACTAATGATACAAATCCCTTCATTGAACCAACCACTAATGGAACATCGTCTATTCAAATTCCTACACTGGACTTCCGGGACAAACTATCATCTTCCAAGTACTTACTGAATGTAGTGAATATGTCTTGAACTGTTGTTTCTTCACGTTCTTTATAACAAAAAACTGCTTTACTAGTTTAGCATTAAGCGTTACTAATGAATCGAAAAAAATTAGAGCAATCTTGTGTAGTAGTTAATTATGCAACAAACGCTAGTAAAAAAAATTTGGGTGTTCTAATTAAGACGATGAAGCTAGAGCAAAATTATTAATCTTGCGGCACCCCTGGGCACTATCATGGTACTCCTGGTTCCCTGGGTGAAAAACGCTGCCGTTGAGGTTTGTAGGAGGGAGCGGCAGAGGCGGTAGCATTAGACAATGAGTCCATACAATGCAAAGAATGTTGTACAACAAGAACATATACTCTTATATCATATGAAAGCATGAATCGTTGTGGATCATGGAAAAGTAAGAGATCGATCGATCAGCTGGTTTACGGGTTCTGATAAAAATAATATACAAAAGTAGAAAGGCACTTAACAGACAAGGCAGAACTTGTTGCACACAAGTTACTATTGTTAAATCTGAGAACTTGGAGAGGACGTGAATAATCAATGTACAGAAAGAATTAATACACAAAAAAATCAACATAGAGTTATACGATATGACACAGTCAAAAAATATGACGTAGTCACCCAGAAGAACTTTTAACTTCTAATTATCTATTAAATTGACATAAATACACACAGGATTTTTTTTAATAAATATAAGTACTAAGATATTTACACAATACGACAATAAACTCATTCAACTGCATAATGACACATAAAGATGAAAAAGTATAGCAAAACTACATATGGTAAATTAATGACTTGAGATAATTATACAATTCATTGACAGTTTACTACAACTCTGCTAAGGTAAAATATACATATGAAGAGTGGCAATCAGATCTAGGGGGATCAAAGTCATTGGCAGTGACTAACACCACAAGATTATGAAAAGGCAATAAATGACATGCCCATGCACTCTGCCCCAGGCCCAGACTCATGAAACTCCGTGTTCATTTAGAACTGCAAGAAGCCCCCGTCACGTGCCTTCAGCATTCTATGGAGAGGGAGCATGGACACGGGGGTCATTCCACACTCACTAAAAACAATAGACATAGCCCCACTCTACAAAGGTGGCAGTAAAGCAATTGCAAAGAACTACAGACCGATAGCACTAACATCCCACATCATAAAAATCATTGAAAGGGTTCTAAGAAGCAAGACCGCCAACCAACTAGATACCCATCAGTTACACAACCCAGACTAACATGCATTTAGAGCAGGTCGCTCCTGCATGTCCCAGCTACTGGACCACTATGACAAGGTCCTGGATGCTATAGAGGATAAACAAAATGCAGATGTAGTATACACAAACTTTACATGAGCCTTCGACAAGTGTGACCACGGTGTAATATCGCACAAAAAGCGTGATAAAGGATTAACAGGAAAAGTTGATAGATGGATCTATAACTTCCTGACAAATAGAACACAAAAATAGTAAAGAGAGTAAAGTCCGAGGCAGCTACAGTGAAAAGCTCTGTTCCACAAGGCACAGTACTCGCTCCCATTCTATTCCTCATCCTCATATCTGACATAGACAGAGATGTAAGCCATAGCTCCGTGTCTTCCTTTGCGGATGACACCCGAATTTCCATGGCAATTCGGATGTCACCTCGATCGAAGACACCGCAAGACTCCAAGTGGACATCAACTAAATCTTCAAATGGGCCACTCAAAACAATATGAAGTTCAATGAAGAGAAATTTCAACTACTCAGATATGAGTGTATCAGGGTATACAACAAATTCTTACCATACAATTGAGCGAAAAAGTAATCTGAAGGACCTGGGAGTGATAATGTCAGAGGATCTCGCCTTCAAAGACCACAACAATGTATCTACTGCATCTGCTAGGAAAATGATTGGATGGATAATGAGAACCTTCAAAACTAGGGACGCAAAGCCCATGATGATTCTCTTCAAATCACTTGTTCTCTCTAAACTGGGATACTGCTGTACACTAACTGCCCCCTTCAAGGCAAGCAAAACTGCTGACCTGGAGAGTGTACAGAGAGCTTTCACGGCACACAGAAGTACGATAAAGCACCTAAATTACTGGGAACGGTTGAAATCCCTTGATTTATATTCCCTGGAACGCAGGCGAGAAAGATACATGATAATATACATTTGGAAAATCTTAGAGGGACTAGTTCTAAATTTGAACACAAAAATTACTCCCTGCAAAAGCAAAAGATTCGGCAGGAGATGCAACATCCCCAAATGAAAAGCAAGGGCTCCACGAGTACGCTATGAGACAACACAATAAGTGTCAGGGGTCTAAGACTGTTTAGCTGCCTCCCAGCATACATAAAGGGGATTACCAATAGACCCCTGGCTGTCTTCAAGACGGCGCTGGACAGACACCTAAAATCAGTACCTGATCAGCAGGGATGTAGTTCGTACGTCGGTTTGCGTGTGACCAGCAGTAACAGCCAGGTTGATAAGGCCCTGATCAGCAGCAAGGCCTGGTCACAGACCGGGCCGCGGGGGGCACTGGTCCTCGAAACCCTCTCCAGGTATACTCCAGGTATGCCACACATCCAGAGAAATGCTGATATTCTTCGAAGAGTGCGGGCTAAGCGCTCTAAATTGGCCTGGAATCTCTTCTGACCTCAACCAGATTGAGAATTTATGGGCAATAACCACACGCAGGATCACGAAACAGGATTGTTCATCTGTGGAGAAGCTAATTGCTGCTGTTATTAGGACCTGGTACCACGACGAAGAACTTGCCAGAATGTGTTCAACATTGGTCGATTCTATGCCAAAACATGTAGCAGTGCTTATAAAAGTAAAGGTTAGTCATATCTCTTGTCACTGACTTGTATTTTCTAAATAAACATAATTTTCCAATTATGTTATTTCATCACTGTCCCAGTTAACATACATACTACTGTATACTACCACTCCCCAGGATGCGACCCACACAAGTCGACTAACACCCAAGCACCTACTTACTGTTAGGTGAACAGGGACAGCAAGTGTAAGGAAACATGTCCAACGTTTCCACCCGTACCGGGGGTCGAACTCCGGTTGGTGGCGAGCTGAGCACGCTACCAACCGAACCACGGGAATTACAGGAATATGATTTTTACTTGTTGTTAGAGCTTTCTAGGATAAGGGCGGCGGAAAGGAAAAGGAGCAAAGAACAGGGTAAGAAAAGAGGGTAAATGAATTAACCGCTCAGAAATCATAACAATTAGCGAGCGCATGCGTGGAGGCGATGGAAGGGAAATGGGGCATGGAGAGATGTAAGGGGTATGAAAATGTTTAATGTAATCAATATATAATTTTCTTTTTCTTTATTTCCCAAACATATCTCCTTGCCTCCCATCCCGCAACCATCCACTTCCCTTTCTCCACTTCCTCCGCAGCCTTCCTCACATAATCTGTGTTTACCAAGATTGATGATTTCCGGTGGGGAATTCATTTACTTTCTTTCTCTCCTCCTCCTCGTTCCTTTTCCTCTCCTCCTCCTCCTCCTCCTCCTCCTCCTCCTAGAAAGCACTGGCAACAAGTAAAAGCCACTGAGTGTAGTCATAAACCAGCTATCAAGTATTTTTTCTGGATTTGTAAAAAAAAAAAAAATTAAACTCGACTAAAAAGCATCGAACATGATAACATTCCAGTCGGATTCTTAAAAAAAAGTGGCACCTCTGAATTGCCGGTTCTTGTAACTCATAAAATGTGATCCATCACTACTGATCCCGTGGCAGACGAGCTTTAAGGCAGCTAGTAACACACATTTTGAAGAAAAACGGTAGGACAAATGTCAGTAATTATAGGTCTGTTAGATAACGTAGAGCGATGTACAGGTAGTTAAGTATCTTAATGACAATGACATCCTCCCTAGTTAGCAATCAGGTTTTAGATCTTACTAAACAGATAACTCCTTAATAAATCTGATGGATTAATTACCCCTTTATCGGGCAGCCCAGAATTCAAATGTCAATAGAGAATGTCAGAAGCATAATGACCTTTGAATCACAAAAGGCATTTGACACAGAGTAAATAAGTTTTTATTCTGGTGCAAATTCACAGAAATACAGTTATATAAATTATCACATAGCAGGATGTGTGTAGATTACCTAAGATAATGCAAAAACTCAAAGTAACTTATTTCCATTGGGGTCCTTGTAATAATTGCTGTTTAAACTTTAAAGTTAAAACAGGTAACATAATTAAGTGAAAAGTAGTTATAATAAATGGAAAGCAATTTCAGTTATTTAAATTTAAAAGTTAAAAACATGTAATAAAACTATGTGAAAGGTAGTTACAATTAAGGGAGATATACTAGGAATAAGGTAAATTCAGATATGTACATGAATATTAAAGACAGGATCATATTACAGTATTTGTACGTTAGATATACAAGAAATCAGTCTCATCTCTTTCTGAATTTACATTCATTAGGTACCTCTTGGCTCTCTTCTTGAATTTGCCCTTCCTATGAACGGCTTTGACATGTGCAGGTAAAAAAAAAAAACATACCACGGGCGGGGTTTGAACCCGCGGTCAGAGAGTCTCGAATCGTGTCATTACGATTTCGTGAGTCATGTGCAGGTAGTCTGTTCCACTCCTTTATTGATGTACAATAAAATGTGTTTGAAGCCTGACCACTGATTATGGGTACTGCAAAGTTGTTGTTCCTTCCCCGAGTACCATATTTACTTTGGTCCCCAGCCTTTACATTTTTTTCAGAAAGATATTCTGGGCACTGGTTGTGAGCAATTTTATAAACATCATTTAAATTCAGTTGCTTTACTCTGTCTTCATCATTCAGTACATCCAGTTATTGTAATTCATCCTGGCCAACATATTCTCTTGAACCCTGGTCTAGGATGAATCTTACCATTTTATTCTGGGTGATTTGTAGTCTCAGTTTTTTTTATTTTGTTAAGGCAGAGTACCATGAAGAGCAAGTGTAATCAATATAACTATGTGTATGAGCTAGAGATCGTGTTCCGAGAGCCCCAGTAGGTAGACACCATGCTTGTCCAAAGAGGAACTTTAGCCTGGCGTTCTCTTTCTTTACTACGCTGTTCCCTATTAGCTCTCCTGACATGCTTAGGTCAAAGGAGATTCCCAGATATTTCACTGAAGATACTGTAATGATGGGTTCCCCATTACACCGGACATTAAAATTATTTACCCTTTTCAGTTTATGCTTCGTGCCAAAGAGTATGGCTTCAGTTTTCCCGAGATGTAATAATAACTTGTTGTCTACTACCGTTTGCTCCAGAACTCTAGTTCTAATGATAGTTCATTAGCAAGATATTGTGGGTCTTTACCTGACACTAACTATCATCATCTGCATTCAAAAGGAGCTTTCACCGGACATCGATGGGCATGTCATTTATACAGCATATTAAGATATGAAAAGCTATCAGCCTAGGCTCTACAGATTGTCTTACCTGAGCCACAAAAAATAAATAGTCGAAGTCAATAATACCAAATTAGAATTCCGCAAGAAAAATTTTTTGGGGGAGGGGAGAGGGGAGTGTCGCCTACAGTGTTACATTCATCTTCCTACTGTATGCAGGTAACAGTTCTCTCCTTGTTTCAAGTGTAGTCCCATCACAAGGACTAACAGTAAGTGGTTAATAGATAACCTGTTGCTACACTTAGGAAAACAGAAGACATACTCAGGAAATCGTAATAACTCCATTGCAAACAAATCACAGAACAGGTAGGGATCAAACCCATAGTGCACTAGCAGGCTAGTGCACTGAGATTCAGAAGCCACACTATTTGGCACAAAAGGTAAACCGAAGAGGGTAACTGCTGAACGCTGATTGGTCAACGAATAAATCACCATTACCTGGAAATAAACCTCCTGGATTTGTTTATCGTGTTATACTGAGAATCAGCATAAGCCTCCTAACAGTTTATCTTATAAACATTAAAACAAACCAATGGACATTAAAATGTTTCATGAGAGCTAAACAACTTTCGTAAATAAACATATTTTTTTATTTTTTTGCTTCTGATCAAACTGCAGTATCTCGTAGCTCAAAATCGAAAGGACCCCGAGTCGTATCATGAGCAGGGCAAGACTTAGGGTAAATAAGTAAGTTTATTCAGTCATACACAAATACAGTTACACAGATTATCATACATAGCAGCATATGTGTAGAGAACCTGGGATAACCCAAAAAAGCCAGAGTGATTTATTTCAATTGGGGTCCTTTTAATACCTTATTATTATACTATAAAGGAGATAATTTATTATACTACAAAGAAGATATCTTCTTATTATACTATAAAAGATATATACTAGGAATAGGGCAAAATGAGTTAGGTATATTTACATGTGTGTTAGCTAAAAAATAAAAAATCATTCTCCTCCCTTTCTGTCACTACATTCATCAGGCACCTTTTGGCTCTTCTTGAACTGGTTCATGCTATGACTGGCTTTCATACATGCAGGAAGTCTGTTCTGTTCCTTTATTACTTTACAATAAAAGGTGTTTGAAGCCTGGCCACTGACTGTGGGTGCTACAAAGTCATACTCTCTCCCCCTAGTACTATGATTGCTTTGGTTCCCAGCCTTTGACAAAACTGGCAGCAAGATATTCTGGACACTGTTTGTGACCAATTTTATAAACTTGATTTAACTTCAGTTGTTTTATTCTGTCTTCAATATTCAGCATATCCAATTGTTGTAATTCATTCTAGCCTACATGTTCTCTTGGACCCAGGTCCAGGACGAATCTTACCATTTTGTTCTGTGTGATTTGCAGTCTATCTTTCAGTTTTTTTGTTAAGGCAGAGTGCCATGAAGAACAAGCTTAGGCCATATGACATTGTATAAGGGCTAGACATAGGGTCCTAGGAGCCTCAGTAGGTAGATATTGTGCTTATCTGTAGAGAAACTTCAGTCTGGAATTTGCTTTCTTTACTACTCTGTTCCCTATTAATTCTCTTGACATGCATGGGCTAAAGGGGATTCCCAGATATTTTACTGAGGAAACCGAAGTGATGGGTTCCCCATTACACCGGACATTAAAATTATTTACCCTTTTTAGTTTATGCTTCGTGCCAAAGAGTATGGCTTCCGTTTTCCCGAGGTGTAACGAGTTTGTTGTCTACAAACCATTTGCTGCAGGACTCCAGTTCCAGTGTTATTATTTTTTAATTAACACATCGGCCGATTCCTACCGAATTCCTACCAGAGGGGTGTTTTACACTACAGTTATAAAACTGCAACATTAACACCCCTCCTTCAGAGTGCAGACACTGTACTTCCCATCTCCAGGACTCAAGCCCGGTCTGCCGGTTTCCCTGAATCTCTTCATAAATGTTACCTTGTTCACACTCCAACATCACGTCAAGCATTAAAAACCATTTGTCTCCATTCACTCCTATGAAATACGCTCACGCATGCTTGCTGGAAGTCCAAGCCCCTCGCACACAAAACCTCCTTTAACCCCTCCCTCCAATCTTTCCTAGGCCGACCCCTACCCCGCCTTCCCTCCACTACAGATTTATACACTCTCGAAGTCATTCTGTTTCGTTCCATTCTCACTACATGTCCGAACCACCTCAACAACCCTTCCTCAGCCCTCTGGACAACAGTTTTGGCAATCCTGCACCTCCTCCTAACTTCCAAACACCGAATTCTCTGCATTATATTCACACCACACATTGCCCTCAGATATGACATCCCCACTGCCTCCAGCCTTCTCCTCGCTGCAACATTCATCACTCATGCTTCAAACTCATATAAGAGCGTTGGTAAAACTATGCTCTCATACATTCCCCTCTTTACTTCCAAGGACAAAGTTCTTTATCTCCACAGACTCCTAAGTGCACCTTTCACCCTTTTCCCCTCATCAATTCTATGATTCACCTCATCTTTCATAGACCCATCTGCTGACACGTCCACTTCCAAATATCTTAATACATTCACCTCCTCCATACTCTCCCTCCAATCTGATATCCAATCGTTCGTCACCTAATCTTTTTATTCTCATAACCTTACTCTTTCCTATATTCACTTTTTATTTTCTTCTTTTACATACCCAACCAAATTCATCCACCAACCTCTGCAACTTCAGAATCTCCCAAGAGCATAGTGTCATCAGCAAAAAGCAACTGTGACAACTCCCACTTTGTGTTTGATTCTTTATCTTTTAACTCCACACCTCTTGCCAAGACCCTAGCATTCACTTCTCTTACAACCCCATGTATAAATATATGGAACAACCATGGTGACATCACACATCCTTGTCTAAGGGCTACTTTTACTGGGGAAATAATATCCCTCTCTCCTACATACTCTAACCAGAGCCTCATTATCCTCATAAAAACTCTTCACTGCTTTCAGTAACCTACCTCCTATACCATACACCTGCAACATCTGCCACATTGCCCCCCTATCCACCCTGTCATACGCCTTTTCCAAATTCATAAATGCCATAAAAACCTCTTTAGCCTTATTTAAATACTGTTCACCTATATGTTTCACTGTAAACACTTGGTCTACACACCCTCTACCTTTCCTAAAGCCGCCTTGTTCATCTGCTATCCTACTCTCCGTCTTACTCTTAATTCCTATGAGGTTCTCTATCGACATTTCAGTTCTCATGTAATCCATCAGATTAATTAAGGAGGTGTCGGTTGAATAAGATCTAAAGCCTGATTGGTAGCTAGGAGGAATGTTGTTATTAAGATACTTAACTATGTGACAGTACACAGCCCTCTCTAGAAATTTGGATATTACACTGAGTATACTAACAGGCCTATATTTGATGACATCAGACCTACTATTTTTCTTGAAGCCAGGAGTATCTCTGGCCTCCTTGAACCCCTCTGGTACGGTATTAGCGGTGATGGATAAATTTATTATGTGAGCAATGGGGAATAGAAATTCAGAGGCACCATCTTATAGGAACTTAGACGGGATGTTTTCTGGGCCGGTGCTCTTAGTTGGGTTTAACCTGCTTAGTTCTTTTTGCACGAAGTCATGAGATACACTTACTAGTCGACAACTGTTTGGGGTTACCCCTTTATTGGTATAGTATGTTTTAAACATATCAGAGTCTGTGTTAAAGGTATTTTGATGCAGCTGGTAGTTTACTTACTAGTGTTGATGCGACAGTTGTGTAGCATGAATTAAAACAATTTGCCACTTTAGTTGCTTCGTGGCATACCTCGTTATCGCCATTTATTACTATGTTAGATCTATCTACGGGTTTATGAAGTGAAGCTATACCCCAACTGTTTTAGTTTTTGCCAGAGGTTTCCACGGTTATTCTTGTACTCTTCGATTTTTGAGCAATAGTGCCTTGCCTTTGCTCCTTTTATAAGCCTCTGCACTCTGTTCCTCACACTTTGGTATTCGTTTAGTGCTCCAATATCCTGTCTGTTTGCCTTAAATCTCTTTGCAACTGGTCTTTGAATTTCATATTATCTAATATCTCAGTAGTCATCCAGGGTTCAGTTCTTCGTTTAATTCTAACCTCTTTAACTGCTGCAATATTATCAAGGATGGCAGTGAACACTGTTTTGAATTTTTTCCCAGGCATCATTTACGTCCGTGCAACTTGTTATCACTGTCTAGTCACAATTGTGTAGCCCATTTACCAGTGTTTCTTTACTGTAGTTTCTAGTTGACCTTACTTTTATTGTCCTGAGTAGGCCTATCCGTTCTCTAGTGATTTTCCTGGTGCAGTAAATAATGAAATGATCACTAAGGTCTGTAGTAATGACGCCTGACTGACTAATGTTCTCAGAGCGGTTACAAAGTATGTGGTCAATTAGGGTGGCTGAGAACTGTGTGATCCGGGTTGGTGCATTAATTAGTTGAGTGTAACTATTTAAACCTAGAATTTATTTATATCTTTTACGTAGCCCGTTATTTTGCTGTTAAAAATAGATATTAAAATCCCCCAGTATTATTGTCTCGCAACTGTTCTCAAGTCCGGACAAGACTCTCGAAAAGTCTTCTAAGAACTGGTCATGGGTGGGAGGGCGGTGACTAGTTCCTACGAAGATGGGTTTGGTCTTGGGAAGCAACAGTTCAAGCCATAGAATCTCCAGTTTATTGTCATTTAAATCAGGTCTTGGGTTGTTGGTTAAGTCATTTCTTATGTAGGCATATACCCCACCACCTTTCTTATTCTTATCTAAGCGTTTTATATTGTAACCTTCTATTTTGACCTCGTCGTCAGTTACTGTATCATCCAACCAGGATTCAGAGATGGATATAACTGCCGCCCTAGTTCTGTTAGCTAGAATCCTAATCTCTGCCAATTGTAGAAAAAGTGATCTTGCGTTGAAATTAATAAAGGGAAGGCCTGTTTTCATAAAATAATCATAATCGTCAATATATGGCAATGAGTCATTTGTATTAAAATTAGGTAAATCAATGTCAACACTGCTGAAGGGTAACTGCGCCAAAGTGCATTTGTTACAAACAAAATGAAATCTGGTATCATTACCATAATCGTACACATATCCATTACGCACCCACCCCTTACACATTTTACATGCCTTAGTACAGTGCCTTAGTACAGTGCCTTAGTACGTGCCTTAGATCATTGTATACATATGTCTGGTGGTGTCTGTGATACTAGGAATGGTTCTATTGTCTCACACTGTCCTATGTGTGCATTACATATAGAGTTACGGTTATCATTCCTAGCTACTAGACCATCATTATCACCGTCACTTATCTGCTTGTTTTGCACCTGTACCATAATTTGAGGTCCTGGATTAGTTTGGATACGCCACTTAGTAGTGCCACTATAAGAGCTGTGCGCCACTGTTTTTGTTTAGGTATTCGGTGTTGCCATACCTTGCGGCGATAGTGACATTGAAGTTTCTGGTAGGATGGCAACTGTTGGGCTTTCACCGTCCAGGGTGCTATCACCCCATTCGCCTTTTCCAGTCCCCATGATTGATTTCCTTCTTCAGAGAATTACAAGTCTAATACCGGCTACTTCTGTTTCCTAGCAATAAATAAATAAATACCGAAGAATTAGTCAACAGCTGGGGATTAATTCAGGAGGAACACCTGCGAAGAATCATAATAGAATTATGCCATATTGCTTGACTGGGTTCTATTATCCTGGGTATTAACCCCCTGGGGTTGATAACATCCTCAGCTGATATACTAAGGGTCGGGGATCGATCCCCGGCATGGGTGAAACGTTGGGCATGTTTCCTTACACTTGCTGACCTTGTTTACCTAGCAGTAAATAGGTAGCTGAGTGTTGTGGGTCGCATCATGGGGGGATAAAATTAACCTAAGTTGCCAGAAATGTTCTGCATAACCAGGAGCTTTCTATACAGTATGCCAATGATGTCAAATACTGGGTCTAAATCACTTGTATCATGTAGATTTATATTTTGCCACCGAAGTGGCTAGTTTATTGTGCACCTCATGTCCATCCTGTGGACGGTAGCGCAAGAACATATGAATACACAAAAGACCTAGGAACTAGGCCCCAAAAGGGTTAACAGATATACATTTGGATTTATATCTATATTGTGGAAAATAATGTATTTTCCGAAAAATCCAGCGTGTATTTATGAAAATTAGTGTAATACATTGTATTTAATAAAAATTAATTTGTAAATGAAAAAGAGACTCGAGAGGGAAGCTCTGCGCCTGCGCTGGGGTGCAGGAGGAGTCGCCATTGTTTTTTTTGACTGTGATACAAGCACATTAGTGAAATGTGCATAATTTTCGTCGCTCTAGGGGTTATATTGGGCTTAAAAACTCTCAAATAGGAGCCGAAATTGTTGGATGTGCAGTCCTGCATAACGTGAGAAATCAGGCGACTGGACAGTACTTCGTAATTATATGGAAACAGGATATTACCTCAGCTAAGTCATGCCTATGTTTATGCTTAAAATTCTGGCCAGTAAATTTTTCATAAATTTGGGCAAGGGGGTTGGTAATATACACAGTAATCTCCAGACAAATGGGTGAGTCTTATGATTATAAATTCTCCTCCTGTTACATAAATGTGTATATGTAATTATTTATTAATTTTAACATACAATACACAAATTTATATTGATGTTTACCAGAGTTCCTGGTAATGTATATTTCATTTGAAATTAATATAGGTCAAGAGTGACTTGTGGATATGACAGTTGTAGGTATCGAAGGCGGACATTTTTTTGCGACCTAGGTGTCTCAAAATTCCTACTTGTCTATGTAACTTTGATAAATAATGATTATCTTTGTTACTATTTACTGGTATGTATCTAATGAGATGCATCCAGGTAAATTTAATTTTCCACATATATATTTACAGTTCACTTATGTGTTACAAGCAAATTTAGAAAATTTTCTTAGTATATCTGGTAACTTATTTTCATTAATAAGAAATCTTGACATGTCACATAGGTTTAGTAAGTTTATTCAGGTATACACAAATACAGTTACATAGAATTATCATACATTGCAGCATATGTGTAGAGAACCTAGGATACTGTCTATTTCTATATTCCTCATTACGATCGACACCATGCCCAGCCCTTCTAGGGTAGGGTAGGTGCCTGAGCCCGAGCCTTTAGCTCATAAGACTGTCATTCCCATTTGCCCCCTTGGGGCGGGGATGGCAGACCAGAGAGGCCTAGCTTGTGGCTAGGCCTGGGGTCAGTTGGTCCCAAAGATGAGGAGGTACTTGTGCCTCCTCCCATGGGAGACTTAGGTCTCAGACACTCCCTAAAGAGGGAGCCAAGGCCGGGCCACCACTTGGACAAGGCCCGGGCCGGGAGAATACCGGCTAATCTTTACCTAACCTTCCTCATTACATCGACACCATGCCTAACCCTTCTAGGGTAGGGTAGGTGCCTGAGCCCGAGCCTTTAGCTCATAAGACTGTCATTCCCATTAGCCCCCTTGTGGCGGGGATGGCAGACCAGAGAGGCCTAGCTTGTGGCTAGGCCTGGGGACAGTTGGTCCCAAAGATGAGGAGGTACTTGTACCTCCTCCCATGGGAGACTTTGGTCTCAGACACTCCCTAAAGAGGGAGCCAAGGCCGGGCCACCACTTGGAAAAGGCCCGGGCCGGGAGAATACCGGCTAATCTTTAATAATAATAATAATTCCTCATTAGATCGACACCATGCCTAACCCTTCTAGGGTAGGGTAGGTGCCTGAGTCCGAGCCTTTAGCTCATAAGACTGTCATTCCCATTAGCCCCCTTGGGGCGGGGATGGCAGACCAGAGAGGCCTAGCTTGTGGCTAGGCCTGGGGACAATTGGTCCCAAAGATGAGGGGGTACTTGTGCCTCCTCCCATGGGAGACTTAGGTCTCAGACACTCCCTAAAGAGGGAGCCAAGGCCGGGCCACCACTTGGAAAAGGCCCGGGCCGGGAGAATACCGGTGCTTTTTTTAATTAAAAAATTTTCCTCATTAAGTGGACAAATAAGTACATAGTGTTCAAGACAGTGACCATATGTCTGACCACATAATCTGCATTTACGTGTGATTATCATCCGTGTCTCCCAAACTAAAGATTATTATCAATCATTATTATTATTACTCATCCGAATAGTCCTAGGTAGTTGTCCTCCCTAACCGTTAATTAATTTTGAACATTACGTTTTCTGTTAACATTCATTTTCTGAGAACAGAAAACGAACAAAGGACAGATCAAGATTTAGGCTACACTTAGTCGCAAGATTTATTTATTTATTTATTTAGTAATTTAAGCATACAAACAGAGGTACAAAAAATACAGGTAAGAGCAGCATGCCAAAGCCACTTATATGCATAGCATTACGGGCTGGCTTAAAATTAACTTAAGATTAACTAAGCAATGATGAAATCAGTGATAAGACATTATTGTAAACAGATAACTATAAAGCATAAATGAGTATTACAAAGACAGGTCATATACTCATTAATAGGTTTATTTAGGCTTCGAGTACATTAAAAACATATATATAGCGATCTTGAGGGCACACACAAGTTATTGGCACATTAAATATACACATTGTATTTTTTAATATAGGATATCTCAAGAAAACCAACCTAACATTTTCAACAGGGTCCGATTTATTTATACAAAAATAAAGGTATCATTAATAAATTAATTCTCAGTATTTTAACAACCCAATAGGTTACTATCTTCCCTTTCTGTAACTTCATTTATCAGATATTTCTTCGTTCTAATCTCAAATCGTTTCGCTTCACACGGCAAGGGCCTGGGTTCGTTTCCCAGCCAGAGTAGAATAAGTAAGTAAATTTATTCAGGTATACACAAATACAGTTACATAGAATTATCATACATAGCAGCATATGTGTAGAGAACCTGGGATAACCCAAAAAAGTCAGACAGAGTGACTTATTTCCATTGAGGTCCTTTTACCTTATTATTATACTATAAAGGTTATAATATTTTCTTATTATTCTACAATGAAGATAACATCTTATTATCATACTAAAAAGACTATCTACTACACCAAGGTCATTAAGACTATCTACAATACGAGGGTCATTACTAGGGATAAGGTAAAATTTACACGTATTTTAGCTAAAAAATAGAAAATCATTCCCCTCCCTTTCTGTAGCTTCATTCATCAGACACTTTTTGGCAGTCTTCTTGAACTGGTTCATGCTATCACTGGCTTTGGCATGTGCGGGTAGTCTGTTCCATTCCTTTATTGCTGTACAATAAAAGGTGTTTGACGCCTGGCCACTGACTGTGGGTACTACAAAGTTGTGCTCTCTCCCCCTAGTACTATGATTGCTTTGGTTCCCAACTTTGACAAAATTGACAGCAAGATATTCTGGACACTGTTCGTGAGCAATTTTATAAACATGATTTAGCTTCAGTTGTTTTACTCTGTCTTCAACATTCAGTATATCCAACTGCTGTAATTCATCCTGGCCTACATGTTCTCTTGGTCCCAGCCCCAGGATGAATCTTACGATTTTGTTCTGGGTGATTTGCAGTCTTTCAGTTTTTTTGTCAAGGCAGAGTACCATGAAGAGCAAGCGTAATCCATATGGCATTGTATAAGGGCTAGACATAGGGTCCTGCGAGCCTCAGTAGGTAGACACTGTGCTTGTCTATACAGGAACTTCAGTCTGGCATTCGCTTTCTTTACTACACTGTTCCCTATCAATTCTCCTGACATGCATGGGTCAAAGGGGATTCCCAGATATTTTACTGATGAAACCAAAGTGATGGACTCCCCATTACACTGAACATTAAAATTATTTACCCTTCTCAGTTTATGTTTCGTTCCAAAGAGAATGGCTTCAGTTTTCCCTAGGTGTAATGATAGTTTGTTGTCTACTAACCATTTGCTGCAGGACTCCAGTTCCAGTGTTAAAACATTAGCAATATCTTGTGGGTCTTTACCTGTCACTAACAGAGCACTGTCATCTGCATACAGTAGGAGTTTGCACTTGACACTGATAGGCATATCATTGACATAACATAAGAATAGTAAGGGACCCAGAATACTACCTTGGGGAACTCCACATGTTATCGGCAGGGGTTCTGATTCCGTTTTGTTGATTTTGACTATTTGTCTCCTGTTGCTAAGGTAGGACTTAAACCAGTCTACAGAACCTATACCGATAGCTTGAAGTTTCTTACATAATATATTGTGGTTGACAGTATCGAAGGCCTTTTGCAGGTCTAAGGTTACCATACCTATGAGGTTCCCTTTTGACATTTCAGTTCTCAGGTAATCCATCAGATTAATAAGGGAGGTATCGATTGAGTAGGATCTTCTAAAGCCCGATTGATAGCTATGGAGAATGCTGTTGTCATAAAGGTACTTAACTACTTGAGAATACACCGCCCTCTCCATAATTTTAGATATTATACTGAGTATACTAACAGGTCTATAGTTGCTTACATCAGACCTATTATTTTTCTTGAAGATAGGAGTAACTCTGGCCTCCTTGAACCCCTCCGGTACGGTATTAGTGGTAATTGATAGATTTATTATGTGAGCAATAGGGATTGACAGTTCAGAAGCACCATCTTTTAGGAACTTAGACGGGATGTTATCAGGGCCTGTGCTCTTAGTTGGGTTTAACCTGCTTAGTTCTTTTTGAATGAAGTCATGAGATACACTTACTAGTTGACAACTGTTTGGGGTTACCCCTTTATTGGTACAGTATGTTTGAAACTTATCAGAGTCTGTGTTAAAGGTATTTGATGCAGCTGGTAGTTTACTTACTAGTGTTGATGCAACAGATGTGTAGTAGGAATTAAAGCAATTTGCCACCTTAGATGTTTCGTGGCATACCTCATTATCGATAGTGAGTACTATGTTAGACCTATAGACTGGCTTATGGCTATACCCCAACTGTTTTAGTTGTTGCCAGAGCTTTCTGGGGTTATGCTTATACTCTTCAATTTTTGAGCAATAGTGCTTTGCCTTTGCTCCTTTTATATGGGCGTGTTTCTTTACACCTGTTGTCTATGTTCCCCATCAGTAAAATGGGTACCTGGGTGTTATTCGACTGTTGTGGGTCTCATCCTGGGACACTGACCTACTTTGCCCGAAATAATGCTGACCATAACAAGGGGTTTTCTACATAGCAGTATATCATTGATGTCAGCTAGGCCTGTATACCATGCACTTGTAGTAAATAAAGATACTATTATATTATTATTATTATTATTAGGACGGATGATTGGTTGCATAGGGGTTTTAAGGCCTACCTACAACACGAGGCTCAGAAACACAGTAAATGACCATAGGACCTGTCTTTGTAATACTCATTTGTGCTAAATTGTTATCTGTTTACAATAATGTTTTTACCACTGAATATATCATTGTTAAGTTAATCTTAAGTTAATTTTAAGCCTGCTCATAATGCTCTACATACAAGGGGCTTTGGCATGTTGCAATGTAATAACTTTGTTCTTCACTGTATCATGTTCAAATTAATAAATAAATAAATTAATAAATAAATAAAAAGCTGCAAGTCACCTGTTCATTGCCCAACGAGAGCACTTTTATCCCTAAAACGGGGATTAAAGTTAACTCTCAGCATATATACGTTGAGAGATATTCACAGACCTTTCCGTACACATATTTTGCCGTGATACTAAGACTGCTCTGGAGTCGCTTACGGATCAGTTTGTTTTAACTACTAAGTAGGTTACCTGGAGGTTATTCCGGGGATCAACGCCCCCGCGGCCCGGTCCATGACCAGGCCTCCCGGTGGATCAGGGCCTGATCAACCAGGCTGTTACTGCTGGCCGCACGCAGTCCAACGTACGAGCCACAGCCCGGCTGATCCGGCACTGACTTTAGGTATCTGTCCAGTTCTCTCTTGAAGGCAGCCAGGGGTTTATTGGTAATTCCCCTAATGCTTGATGGGAGGCTGTTGAACAGTCTTGGGCCCCGGACACTTATGGTGTTCTCTCTTAGTGTACCAATGGCGCCCTTACTTTTAATTGGGGGCATTTTGCATCGCCTGCCCAGTCTTTTACTTTCGTAGGGAGTGATTTTTGTGTGCAGATTTGGGACCATTCCTTCCAGGATTTTCCAAGTGTAGATTATGATATATCTCTCCCTCCTGCGTTCCAACGAGTAAAAGTCAAGTGCTTCCAAGCATTCCCAGTAGTTAAGGTGCTTGACAGAACTTATACGTGCAGTAAAGGATCTCTGTACACTCTCTAGATCTGCGATTTCACCTGCTTTGAATGGAGATGTTAATGTACAGCAGTATTCCAGCCTAGAGAGAACAAGTGATTTGAAAAGGATCATCATCGGCCTGGCATCTCTCGTTTTGAACGTTCTCATTATCCATCCTATCATTTTCTTTGCACTTGTGATCGTGGCACTGTTGTGATCCTTGAAAGTGAGATCCTCAGACATTACTACTCCCAGGTCCCTTACATTATTTTTCTGCTCTATTGTATGGCCAGAGTTTGTAGTATACTCTGTTCTAGTTATTATCTCCTCCAGTTTTCCATAACGGAACAGTTGGAATTTGTCCTCATTGAACATATTGTTTTCCGTTGCCCACTGGAAAACTTTGTTTATATCTTCTTGGAGGTTAACCGCGTCCTCAGCAGATGACAGCCTCATGCACATCCTAGTATCATCCACAAAGGATGATACGGGGCTGTGGTGTATATCTCTGTCTATGTCTGATATGAGGATGAGGAATAAGATAGGGGCGAGTTCTGTGCCTTGTGGAACAGAGCTCTTCACTATGGCAGCCTCCGATTTAACTCTGTTGACCACTACTCTTTGTGTTCGATTTATTAGGAAGTTGAAGATCCATCTCCCCACTTTCCCAGTTATTCCTTTAGCACGTATTTTGTGCGCTATTACGCCATGATCACATTTGTCAAATGCTTTTGCAAAGCCTGTGTATATTACATCTGCATTCTGATTTTTTTCCAGTGCAATCA
Organism: Cherax quadricarinatus; assembly: GCF_038502225.1. Classification (NCBI taxonomy): domain Eukaryota; kingdom Metazoa; phylum Arthropoda; class Malacostraca; order Decapoda; family Parastacidae; genus Cherax; species Cherax quadricarinatus. The sequence continues at coordinate 33,342,094 of NC_091296.1, read as the reverse complement.
AGGTCATATCATAGTGATCCAGTAGTTGTGAAAGGCAAGAGCGACCTGCCCTGAACCCATGTTGCCCTGGATTGTGCAATTTTGGGAATCCAGGCGATTTGCAATCCTGCTTCTTAGCACTTTCAAAGATTTTTATGATGTGGGACGTCAGAGCTATTGGTCTATAGTTCTTAGCTAATGCTTTGCTGCCACCTTTATGGAGTGGGGCTATATCCGTTGTTTTAAGTGACTGTGGAATTTCACCCATGTCCAAGCTCCTCCTCCATAGTGTACTTAGGGCACGCGAGAGGGGTTTCTTGCAGTTCTTAATGAATACAGAGTTCCACGAGTCTGGGCCCGGGGCTGTGTGCATGGGCATGTTGTCAATAGTTTTATCGAAATCTATCGGAGTTAGGGTAATGTCGGATATCTGGCATACATTTATGGAGTTTTGAGGCTCATTCATAAAGTAATCATGTGGGTCGTCGATCCTCAGGCTGATTAGGGGCTCACTAAACACAGAGTCGTACTGGGATTTCAGTATTTCACTCATCTGTGTAAGTCCCATCCTGTCTGAGTAAAAGCCCGATACTAGAAGTGGTATTTGCCTTGTTTTTGGCATATGAAAAAATATATTTCGAATTTCTTTCAGTTTCACTAATAGCTTTAAGCTCCTCCTGTCTCTCTTGGTTCCTGTAAAAGTCATTTAACTTAAGTTCGATAGTTTCCACTTCCCTGATCAGCGCCTCCTTTCGTGTATCAAATATTCTAGCACTCCTGAGGAGCTCAGCGACTCTTCGTCGTCTTCTGTAGAGGGAGCGTCTTTCTCTCTCCAGTTTACTCCTGCTCTTCTTCTTTCTTAGGGGAATATGCCTAGAACATACTTCAGCTGCCAGGAAGTTGATACTTTCAAAGCACTGGTTTGGATCCATGTCATTTAAGGTATCTTCCCAACATGTTTCATTTTGGACATGGTTTACCTGGTCCCAGTTGATGTTCTTGTTGTTGAAGTTGTATTTTGTGAAGACACCTTCACAGGTACATGCATTCTGATCAGGACCCCTATGCATGTATGTCTGGACTTCGATTAGGTTGTGATCGGTATTAGTTGTTTTTGATATTCTTATATCTCTTATCAGGTCCTCATTATTTGTGAAAACAAGGTCAAGTGTGTTTTCTAGTCTTGTTGGCTCCACTATCTGCTGGCTTAAGGTGTGTTTTTCGCAGAGACTTAGTAGCTCATGTGTGTGTGACCTTTCATCTGCGCTACCTCCGGGGATTGTTTCAGCTATAACATTATTTGCTACATTCTTCCATTTTGTATGCCTTAGGTTGAAATCACCAAGCAGTAAGATGTTTGGGGATGGAGCTGGAAGGTAGACAACTGCTCTCTGATGCAGTTCTTTGTCATATGATGACTCGCCAATGAAGCTTTTGGTCATCTGACCGAAGCCTTCCACTGGCTTACCAGTCCACCCCTTTAAAAAATAAGTTGATAATTATCACCTTAAGATTATTTTTTAAATTGTGATGCTGCCTTAACCAGATGTGCCATATCATCTTATTATAGTATTCTAGGTTTTCAACTGATTGATAGTGGATTAAAATTATTACTGAACAGAGATCAAGAGGAAAGAGGAGGAGGTAAATATCAGATCAAATCACGAGTATTTCGAAGAATATTGCATTTGACAATGTATTTAGAAAGACAAACATCAACAGAAACAAACCCAATAGTAAGAATTATGTTACGAACGTTGTATATTAGGAATGATTCCATAAGACGTGTGTGGAAGTCTAGGAGGGTAATAGTTATAGCAGAGGACTAGTTAAAAGGATGGCTGTGATTTCTAACAGGACAGAAGAGAGTATTGGTGGTGCCGGCAGCTGCGGAGAGGGGAATTTTCAAAGCTGAAAAATTGAGGGGCCGCAGGTAGGGAAGGCACAGAGAAAGAAAATAAAAAAAATACTTTTCTTAACAGGAAGGGCAGAGTAAAAATGTAGTGAATATATACATGCCATTGTGCAATGTCTTGCGGTAAATGGAAAGAGAAAGGCTTTGTTGTTTGGTATTACCTCCACAACTATTAATACGTTTTCTTTCATCACTACTACACTCTTCTGTTACTTCGCCGCCGCTGCAACTTCCTTTTCTCCTACTGTTCTTTTGTCTTCTTACATTTATGGGGAAGCGTTAAACCCGTATGGGTAACAGCGCCCGGGGAAATGGGAGGCATTCAGGGAATTGGAGCACATCTCCAGTTCCTTGGAACAAGAGACCTTTCACCAGCAACAAGAAACCTCCCTCGAGGGGCTCTCGCCTTCTCCTATGACCTCTGCATTGTCTCACTCATATGTCAACTAACAATTGTTTCACCCACTGTAGTGACTCTCTTTGTTCTTTCATAATTTAAAACACAGGATGAGAACTACAAGACTGAGAAAACATGATGTGAACTACAAGACTGAGAACACATGATGTGAACTACAAGACTGAGAACACATGATGTGAACTACAAGACTGAGAACACAGGATGAAAACCACATGAATGAATCCACAAGATAAGCAAGGATGGATTACACAAGAAACTAATTTGTAGTCTATTTAGTATTTGGTGTCCTTTAAAGAAGTGGCTACATCAATAGCAATATGTGAAAACCAATCTTAGTTTAATCTTCAAATCTTTTTTTGAGCCAAATTCTCTAACATGGAATGTATAGATTTAATTATTAGGTAAACTTCAGCAAGCAATCAGTTCATCAGGAAACCTCATTTTTTATATTATAAAGTCTTAGAAATGTTATTAAATGTGCATCAATGCGATGTAAGTTTTCATCCAACAGAATAGGAAAGCGTTCCTCCATTTTAATTTTATTCATAGGACCTCAACATTTTTCGCTCATGCGTTCAGCAAACAGTGGTGGATAGGAATTTAGTTCGGAAATTTAATTTTCTTGCAGATAAGGCCGTAAATAATTTCTTGTTTCAAACGTCCTGAATCATTGTCTGTGGGTCTTGCATAAGATTTGATTCACTAACAGCTGATGGCATGCGCAAAGTGGCGTAAGATCGGATTGCGAAGCGTCCATATTCTATTGCAGAAGACCCAAGAAGGTCCTAAACTCCTTTCTGCCTTTGCAGAAATTTAAGGATGTAATTAATTCAATGTACATTGTGTATTACATTGGACGTTAAGATTAAGCTGTTACGTGACACTAAGTGAAAAGCTGAATATTACTTGGTCGGGTTATTATTGCTGTATAAAAACATGGTGTTACGAATACAACGATGATGGGTAGTTGATCAAGTTTAAGTCAACCTATGGAAGAGCTGAGTTTTGGCAGGAGCCACCATGTGAATGAGTTACAGGACAGACCGGCTCTGCCAGTATTTTCTAATTGTGAGGAATCTGCTTTATATAAGGTGTGGGTAATTCTGTTTCATATGAGGTGTGAGTAATTCTGCTTTATGTAACGTGTAAGTAATTCTCCTTTATATAAAGCAGGAAGGGCACCGCAAAGGGGCAGTCATCAGACAAGGAAAGACAACAGACACCATATGTCAAATCAGTCCATGGTGCTAAGATACATAGCTTCTGCACTGCCCAAGTCAAGAGAGGCGGATATTAGGTGTAGTTAATGTTTGTCGCTTATCGAGGTTGCTTATCTGATCAGCCACTGAGCATACAGGTCACGCCCAGTGACAGCACACATTACTAGTTGCCAACGGACGGCTATTCTTCTTCCCTTCCCTTTCTCTGAATTAATTATGTCCTGCAAAAATGGTGACACTTAATATTATGACAATGATTTCACGTGGGATGTACAGCAATGCCAATAATGGATGTTTGAAATGAATGGAGTGAATGTATCCCAAAGCAGACAAGACAGGCGACTGTCGGAGGAAAACCTCCAAGTCTCAAGAATTTTAGCTGTGATTACTTTCAGTTGTGCTTTGTGAAGGACGATAAAGGTCTATGGAGGGAACAGTGTTATTAACACAAGAGGAGCCGATGTTTAAACATAAAGCAGAGACTGATTCAGTCAACAGGGTGCCTATCAGCAGCTATAAGTTGCTGATTGGTTATAAAAGATGGAAATGAATAATCTACACTACTGTGATTGTTTGTATGAGCTAATTAATCATAAAACATTCTTCCTCGTATAAAGCAGGAAAGAGCAGCGTCACGGGCAAGTTTCCAGCCAACGGCCGATCGTTAGACAACAAAGAAATGCCAGGAGACATGAGGACACAATGCGACACTCATGTACGTGGTACACTGACACCTGGACCTACACTGCCACGAAGCTAGGAACGCGAATATCAGTCGTGGCTGTTTTTCATCACTGTCACCTATCTAGTCACCTACTGAGTGTCCAGGCAATTATCAGTACAACTGGTTCCCAGGCAGACAGTAGCAACACACAGAAACAGCTGCCAACAGTCAGATTCCTCTGTCCTTCTTAGAGGCAACAGTGATGCATCTTGTGAAAATGGTGGAAGTGACGTGTCATGAAATCTTGTGATATTATGAGGGTTATTGATGCGTTAAATGGGATTAGCAGCATTTCAATACTTCGCTCACCGCATTTGCTGATGAATACGCTCACTGCTTCTTTTATTTTAGCTGCCAATCGACTGAACAGCTCAATGTTTTAAGTTGCAGAATCTTTGCAACTCATTAGGACCACGCTGATTGTTATTATTAATCACCAGTAATGTTAGTAAACCCCAC